>NW_028297110.1:644849-827349 GCF_055798465.1 Pogonomyrmex barbatus
TATAGTAAATATAACTTATTAAATATGGCAAATGTTTAATACAGTCTATGAAATATTACTTGAAGAGAATATATTTTTTATATCTAATAATATTATACATATAAAATATATATTAATATATTTTTCTAATAAAAAATTATAATTAAAGATGTGTGAAAATATTGTAATTAATCATATTATCTTTGATGTTAAAGATACATACTTGTAACAGAAAAATAAAAATAATACTATTATTTGCAATTAAGCTACGACGGAAAGATGCTATTCTAATCTAATTTCTTAATAATGAAAAAGATAAGTTTTAAATTATTGTGCAATTACTAAAATTTGCATACAGCTTATAGATTATGCTTTGAAAATTTCATTCTGTAATAATCGAAAATCGAAAATATTATCGAAAATACTAAAACTTTGTAGAAATACATAGTGCATAAATAACAGAAGGCAAAGGCAATGTGTTTTAGAGATCAATGCAAATCTCAATATAGCCAGCATTAATATCATGAATGTTATTTAATTTAAAGTATGTGCATTACATATGTGCGCACAAACTCAAACTAGATTGATACATATTGTACATATGTATAATTCTTTAAAGAGAAATAAAAGTATTAAAAAATATATATAAATTTTAAAAACAGGTCTCTCTTTCATTTTTCTTTTGTTTTTAATAATAATATACAAATGTTAAATTCAATTAACACAACAAAAAAGTATGCGCCTCCAACGACATCGTTTACGATTAGTATTTCTTTTTAAATTTGAATTATACATGTTAATATCCGAAATAGTTTCACTCAATAAAGAACCGTGAACTGATATAATTTCATTATCTTGAAACCAATCTGGACTATTATCATGTATTAATGCATAACTGTGTTTTTTATCAATTACTTCGTTTTTAGGATGTGAGTGATTATTTTGATTAGATATAGGCGCAATATAAGTGGATACTTTTGATTTGTTTCGTACAGAATCCTCATATATATCAATTTCAGAATTAATGTCATGATTTACAATTGTATTGATTATTTTCATAGCTTTATCACTAGGACATATTTTAGCTTCTAAATTTGGTAAATTTAAATCATTTTTTATAAACAATTTCTCTTTTGATATAGCTGTTTGAAATGGAGAAAGCGTGAATTGTATTTTGCTTAAAATAAGATTGCTTTCATCAAAATCAAAATTAGGTGTTAACGGAGTTTGAAGTTCCTGGATATTTTTCTGAATCTCTGTCTGTACATGTGATAATATTTGTTTTTCCAAAAATATTCTAAATGTATGTTTGCTTAACTCAGCATTTCTCAAATTGATTCTATATCTTCTTTTATACGAAGTGACAGAGTCATTGGCATCTGTCATCATTTTAGATGTGTATGGATGTCCATAAAAAAAATCGGTAGTATCATAATGCCAATATAAAGAACAAAATGAAGGAGGATAATTACTGGAGCAATCAAATCTACTTGTATTCTTACTATTAATATCAGATGGATTCTGCTCAATTGAGACATAGCATTCATTAGAAAGGTGACCTGAATCATTGAAAATCTCTAATAAATTTTTTGCTGCCGATTGTCACTTGCATTCAAAGAAAGTCTGGTCACTTTGTCTGCGATGTTGATATGTTAATGGCACAACTAGTCGACTATCCTTACTTTTGTAATATTCATTAAAATCTAATCGCACACTAAGTAACTGCAGCGACACATCTTCAGCAGAGGCAAGCATTAATAAAAATTTCTTTACACGATCCTGGAGAAAAAAAGATACATTATTAAAAATAAAATTGATACATTTTTTTCAGAAAAAAGAAATATAAAAAAGTTATAAAAGAAAGTAATATTTTTTATTTTAATATTAGTTATTTTTATTTTGTGTGTGTGTGTGTGTGTGTGTGTGTGTGTGTAGATTGCTCTATTGTAACAAAATTATATAGATAGAAAAAAAAATAATAAATACAAAAATAGAATGAATTTCTTACTATTCAATTTTATTATTACCTGATAAGTTCTTGAAAGCAATCTCAGTTGTATTGAAAGTGTATTCAGATATTTTGAAAATGCTGCTTCTCTTTCTGCAATTTCTTGATCTTTTTTATTTGTACGGTTCCATTCCTTCATCGTCCTTTGCTCATATAATGTCTTCCCAAAATTATTGATATTTAATCTTGCCTCATATTCCTGAGTAGCACGCGCTAGAAAAGTTTCCTCGAGATTCTGAAGATCTAATATTGGGCTGTACACCGAGCGTAAATGATTCATAAGTTCCTATCATCAGAAATATCGTATGAATGTGCATGTACATATGCATATTATATATATAGATATGATCAGATATTTACTTGCGACTTTTCGTCCAATAATGTACCATGTCTTACAGAATCGACAAAATGATTGTGAGCTGCAATTATATCATCGAGAGATAATGCCTGGAGAAGTTGCCTTGCAAATGTATCCCAAGAACATTCGATTACCTTCAATTAATATAAATACCTTATTTGCTACTATACAATACACTATATAATCTGTTAAATAAAATTAACATAATATATAGTTTTGTTAAATAATTAATGTAATAAAAATTAATGTAATAGATCTTGACAATTAATAATATCTTAATATATGACATAGTTTTACCTCAAATAAAAAATAATATTGCATTTGATGAACCAAATGGACCATACTGCTAATAATTAGATGAATATGATTCTGGATAGGCAATACTTCTGGCATTTTTCTGAACATTTTAGCCGATGTTGTTTGTTGCTTCCAAATAGCAGATAAAATCGACTCCATTCTCTTTGCTTTCCATAAAGCAAAGAAAACTGTTTGATATGTCTGTCTGCATGGTTCTAAAATCTAATAATATTGATAACATTGATTCTGATTGATCGAACACTTAATGAATATGAAAATTAATATGAAAATTAGATTGCAACTGATGTGTTATAACAATATTTTACCGTTCCTATAGGACCATCGACATTATAATCTAGAATAAAAACATCCCATCCAGTTTCGCTTTCTGAAGGAGCTAATAATCTGACATCTAAACGTTTTTGTATATCCAAATCATCTAATTTTGTACTGGTTGCTCTTATTGCAGTTTCAAGTATAGATGATAAGTTATGAGGATACAAAGAACTTGCCGGCTTGGCTAATTCGGGTCTGAAATATAAATGAAACAATTTTTCATCTGAATTATATATGCAAAAGAATATTTTCTATGGAGATTACTAAAAACTAGCTATGCACTACCGTGCATATATATGTGCACGCGCATAAAATAAAAGTGTATATGTATGTATAAATTGTATAATAAAAAATATTCTTACTCTAATAAGTGCATAAGATGTTGAATAAAGTGGCCTTGACCAAGCAAAAGATATCCTTTAATTCCCTGCAAATGATCCATAAGATGATATTGTTTTGTCAATATTTCAACAACTCTTGTTGAAGTTTCTTTATATGCAGTATCCATCATAGTTTGCAAACGACCATCTGGATCCATGTCGAAAAAAATTTCAACTAGAAAATAGATAGTATAATAAATATTATTTTTTTTCCAAGTTTAAAATAAAGTTAAAATAAAGTTGTAATAATCTACTTGATAGTTATATTTTTGATAAATAGAAATTCAGATACCAAGAAAAAAAATATTAAGCTTATCCTTAATTCATTCCATGCTTATTCTATTATATACTAACCATTGTATTCTTCATCACTATTTCTGAACATATCTGCATGTCTATCTTGCCAAGGTGAAAAATCTTTACAAACTTCACGTAAGAAGTTAATACTTTTTCCTGTTCCTAGAATTTTTTTTGCTTGTGCTTTACTAAGAAAAGATGGCACCATTGAATTTCTCACTTGATATTTCTCATGCCACATTCTATCTCCACTAATATCATTGCATGCTTGAATAAAAAATTCCTTATATGGATCATCTAACTCTCCATCAGCGATCCATCTCATCAACATGTTATATAAAGGATTACAAACACTTCCTAAAACTCTTTTGACTAAAGTCTTTACATTGATATCTCCGTGATAGCTGAATTCATAAATAGTAGATGCTAATGCACCACCTTTTTGGCCTTGACAAGCTCTTACTATACTTGCTAACCATTTGAGAGTTTCCAAAGGATCGCATGCCCAAAGATGTAAATGAGACAAAGTAACTCCATAGCTGATCATTTGATTTTGTGACCTATATTTTAATTATCATAATATTTATAATATTTTATAATATATAGATAATATTAGAAAATATTAGAAAAATATATAAGAAAAGAAAAAGATTAGAAAAAGAAAATATTCTTCAAGTATATTTTAAACTAAAGAAACATTATTAGCGAATCTATGAAATGTTGCATGATCTCTGTGTCTGGTCTGTCTGTCTGTCTGTCTGTCTGTCTCTCTCTCTCTCTCTCTCTCTCTCTCTCTCTCTCTCTCTCTCTCTCTCTCCCCCTCTCTCTCTCTCTCTCTACATATGTCTGTATGTATGTATATGTATATGGAGAATTTCATAAAATATTATTACATGTTTAATTCTTACCTATTCACTTCTTCTTGTATTATGGCTATGAATCTGTAATATTCTGATAATTCTTTATGCAGCGCAGCAACAAAACTATCAGTGACTCTACCTGCACCTGCCACAGACATTCTCTCTAATCCTTTACGCACTACGTTATGTAGATATCCTAGTTCACTGAGCCTTAAAACAGCTTGTTTTTGTGATCTATTAATCTTTGCTATAGGATCTATTTGAAAACCATAGCTCGAATCTAACTTTAAAATTTTTCCTTCAACACCTTGGAAAGAATATATCAAGTCTTGAACCAATATATCTTCCGAAATGCACTCTTCATTAAATATTTTACTTGGATTTGTTAATAACCCTTTTGAACTTGTTTCTGTGGTATTTAATGGCACAACTTGTGCTTGAGAATATGACGTTTGCGACAATTGTCCTAAATATAAAACAGTTAATATTTGGATAAATATTGATAGCTTTGTTACTAATTAGTCTTACCACTGGTAGATGCAATTGGGCTTAACTCTGATTTCATATCTGGAAACGAAAAAATCCTGTCTTTTATTTGTTCTGTTGACTGGCCCATGTTCAGCAGAAATATCAGAATGCTTATATGATTCTTCAATGGCTAATAAAAGAATAAAATTTATATACAAATATTTAGTTGTAAATAATAGATATAAATCAAATATATTTAATCGGAACAAAAGCTTTAAAAGATATAACCCACATGAGATTTTCATATTACCCCATCTTTTAAATCGTTATGCAGCTTATCAAACTGCACTGCATCACGTGGTGATAATTTACTTTTTATACATGTCGCTACAGTTACTTCATCTTCTCTCAGTGTTTCTATACTTTGAGTAGACGACAATAAGCCAAGGGAAAAACGCATGAATCTTCTAATCAATTCTACAAAAGCAAGAAATATATTATATAATTTATACAATATATATATATTGTTATTAATTACTGAATATTTGCAAATTTTGTAACTATAAATTATATGCTGTAAAAGATCTGAAAAATATGATTCAATTAAAAATTGTGATTAAAAATTGTGAATTTAGAGATGTTACATATGCCAGAATCTAAATCTGCTCAAAGATTATCATCATCTAGATTTAGGTGATCATATCATCATGTAGATTTAAATATATTATGAACTAAATACTATTGGATATGACAAACTTAAAGGATCATAAAGATGATTTTGCTGGAACTAATTAATTCTCAAGATTCTTTACAGCTTCTCTTCTTTTCTCTTTTTCTCTTGTCAAAATAGAACAGAAACAATTTTTCGAGCAGATTTTGATTTAAGAGTATGTAAATGACACATATTAAATTTTAAATCAAGAAAGCTTTTTAGGATTGTTCTTTTTAGCTTTTTAATTCTTTTATACAATTCAAATAATATTTTAAAAAAGCTTGTTGCAATAAACAACGCGAAATATAGGCTCTGCTTTATTATAAACATACAACGCAAAAAAATATTAATGACGCATTAATGAGTCATATTGTTTAAAATAAACATTGTTCCAATCGAATCGAACAAGATATTATATCGTTAAAGTTTTCTGAATATAAATTTCCGATAATTAATCGGAAAAATAGACAAGTTATAATTTAAAGGTAACTAGCCTGGTTTTTGTTCGCCGCATAGAGAAATGATCATATTTTGAACCAGGTCAGCAATACTTTCAGCTTCCGCAGGATTCATATTGGCATATCATATAATATTCACTATAATCTTGTTCTATATCATATCACATATGAATAAAATATTTGATCCTCCAGAAATGCTGTTCACACACCATCGTTTTCTTCTTTGCGACTTTAATCAAGCGGCAAACACATATATAAATTTGTTTCTATTACGCCATCTCGAGTCATTTTAATGGAATTACTTGGAACTTGATAGGCACATTCTTGATTTCTGACATCAAGTCGGTACAATCGTCGATTTTCCGTAAATTAATATGTAAATTAATATTCACAATTCATAGAATTAAGGACGCATTTCGCACACAACTTAAATCTGCTAGCTAGTTAATATATGCAAAGAAATTATTAATATATAAGAAAATTTGAAAAATACATAAATAAGTTACATGTATATCTAAAATATAAAATTTTCGTCACTTGTATTTTAATCGCTCGTACAGATATGTTTAATGATTTACTATTTAAAGATATGCTAATACTTTTCTCAATAAGTGTTTAAATTATATTTGTTTTGGCAGGCTTGACTTTACATAATCAGAGATAAATGGAATAAGGGCTAATTATAAAATCTTGATTTTAAGAAAAATTAAAATAATTGTTATTTTTTCATTACATAACAAATCTTTTCCCATTTTCTTTCTCCCATAGATCATATCATCTTCATATCTTCCATAAGACAATTAAAACACGTTTATACATAACCATATATAAGCAACATCAATTTCTTTATTTCCATTATTTTGAAAATAGTAAAAATTGTTAATAGTAAAAAGTACATTTTGAAAATGTGTTTCTTTGTATAATTATTTCTGAGAAACTTAAAATGAAACGATAAAATCAATGTTATAAAGATAAATCTAAGCTCTAAAATTTTTATATTAAACGATTCTTGCTCATGTAAAGCCACTTCTTAATTCCATTGGCAAATTGTACATGACGTCTGTTAATTATAATTTATGATGAAATTTATTATATAAAAATGTATTATATTCGTT
This sequence comes from Pogonomyrmex barbatus, assembly GCF_055798465.1. Taxonomy (NCBI): domain Eukaryota; kingdom Metazoa; phylum Arthropoda; class Insecta; order Hymenoptera; family Formicidae; genus Pogonomyrmex; species Pogonomyrmex barbatus. The sequence goes on from NW_028297110.1 coordinate 652,118, forward strand.
ATCAAAATTAAACAGAATAGTGAAATCTGAATGGTCATTTTTGATCATGTGATCTAATTTAACGTGATCTAATTTGACGCTAAAATAGGCACACATAATGGAAGAAACATTGATATGTCATCTGCAATAAGCAATTTATTCGTGACATTAGCGTGTATATGTAGTGCCAAAGGATGAAGGAAAAGATGATTAATTTATAATTGTTGCAAAACGTTAAATACGGAGAAAGACGTCTTCAAGAGTTGTAATGTACAAAATAAGATTTTAGTAAAGGAGTTTCTCTCGTAAGTGTCATAAGAAATATCTATGGCAATATCTATGGAATCTTTAATTTTAATACTGACAACGCCATAAGATTCCACAGACAATGTCACTAAAAAACTGCTTGTGAATTTGATAGGTCTTGTGCTACGCTTCATAATCATTAGTAGATTCTTTTGTTTGCTACTTGTCATCAATATCCAATCCATGTGATATACCTTCTCACTTAATCCAGCACTCTAATAACAATTAAAATTATTAAACACATTGCAATTGTGATAGCCTTACGAAACGCTATCTCAATTTTTTAATACATTCTCATGAGTATCTTAAGCATAATTTCGTTTTCAGCCCAGCAATAAACAAAAATCTGTACAAACATGCAAAATGTGTAAACGACCAAACTAGCCATATCTGTAAATGTTACGTGAGAAAACAGATGGTATACAGTTGAACACAATACCAAAATACTGACGAAAAATTGAATAAAGATTACTTGGCTGTACACAGCGTTGATCATTTCGGCAAGTCTATAAATTATATAATTACATATTCTGATATAAATTGTACATATAGAGTTATAATAACATAGACTAAAAAGTTATAATAATATATGTATATATGTAATAATAATATATGAAATATCTAGTATTTATCGATAATTAGATCTATATGCTAAAATTTTTTCAAAATTCAACCAAAATTGAAATTTTAATTTTTCAAGAAATTTTATTTTTTCAGGATTGCATATTTTTAAAAACAATTTTTCTAAATGGAAACATTAAATAATACAAAAATTATCACCATTTTTCCAATGATCCAGTCATAATAATTTCAATATCTGCATATGTAAGTTTTATTATAAAAAATTTAATTTATTTAGACCTATTAGATGTATTATTCAAGCATCACAATCAACCAAGCAATACTTCAGTTCTTGAATTTGGATATGTGTGTTGAACATTATTTAATTTTTTAGAGAGATGCATATACAAAACAGTTATTCTTTTGACCAACCTGATTATACATGATTATAGATGATAGGAAATATGTTCCAATAATCTGCTTGTTTCATTAGATATATTATTCAATGAACTTCTCAAAATATTTTCCTTTTTATTATATTTTATCATTCTCTGAAGGTGGTGTTTTAACATGTCGAATCGTGCACATACTTGTAAGCAGAATCCTAATACTGTAGTTTCTGTTGCGACATTTACAAAACTGCCAATAATCATAGTTAAAATTTCTTGAAGGAAAGTGAACAGGAATATAAGGGACGAAGTACAATGGTATCTACACATACCCAGGGTATTTCGCCCTCTAAAATATGAAGTGCTCCGCTCACCACAGCACCCATCAACGAGAATGAACATAAGGATATATAATACATGGAATATGATCTACATTTCGAAAAAATAGTAAATATATAATCATTGACACGTAATGAGAAAAAGTTAAATCTCAGAATTATGTGAATTGACCATACTTTTCGGTAAGTGCATGATAAAAGATATTACTGATCATTATTTTTATTCAATTTATATTTATTTATTCAATATTATATTAAGTAATACTGTACTTATTAAATAATACTCTATAAAGAAATTATATATATAATAGCTTTTATTTATGCGTTTTGATAAAAATGGCAGTGTACAAACGTGGCAAAGGTTTATGAGACACTGTGCGTTTGAATCGTCAACCTTATCATCTCCACATGGCTTAAAATTAATGATTTATTAATAATTTGACAATGCGATACTTTACTTTGTCGATACTTTACTACCGGTATCAAAGTTGTAATTATAATGATGTCATTTGAAATATAATTGAGGGATATTATCCCTCCAAGTAAATTTCAACATATTGTCATGTTCCCAGGAAATAATATACACTTACATGCAGATATCTATTCTTACAAATATTTTAACAAGTATTTAAATAGGTTAATAACTTCTATATTTTTTCTTTAAGTACACTTGTATACACTTTTTATAAGATTAATTTGCGTTTTGCAAAATGATGCTCGTTTCTTGTCAAAATCTATATTTTGTTTCGATGTGTATATATTTTGTGTGTATCGAACTTTATAAATACACTAATATTAAGGCAACAGTATTTTATACAGATATATATATGACTTATCTCTCTTTCATACACACATACACACACACACACACACACACACACACACACACACACACAGCATTGTACGCGCGCGCGCATACAATGATATTACACAGATGTATAATAATTTCTTACAAAAAACAAGAACGAAAGATTCCAAGAGCCATGATAATTTTATAAGGGAGAAAATTGCCAGTTGATTTTCATTGGCTTGTTCTGCAAAATTACATGTCTCTATAGTCGTTAATTGCAGTCATCAATAAATCTACATTACATTTGTGCGAACAACCGATATTCCCTCTTGTCATAAGTATAATTATATATCTTCATAACACATTATATGTCTATCTCTTATACACTTATATTTCGATTAAAAACATATATCCTCTCATCTTGATATACATCGCTTTCTCTGTTGATTGAAATTTATTTTGTTCGGAAATGAATAAGTGTTCAGTGTACAAAATCTTAATTTTTTTTCATGTTCTGCTGCACTTATCCAATTCTTCGTTAAATTTTAGATTTACACACGTTTTGGGAATGGTTATATTACGAGAAAATCTTTTTTGATATTAGAGATGGAAATGGAGAAAATAGTTCATAGTTTAAAGCTGATGCAATACAACTATTTATAAGGAAAAAATTGATAAGTAAGTCAGCACAATTTATCAATATATCTACAGATACACACACACACACACACACACACACACACACACACACACGTATCAAACTCCATTGTGACTCATTATTTCATTTTTTCTGAAATTTAAAATTTATTTTTAAAATTAATTGTATCTTATTAATCTTACTCGGCTTATATATCTATGTATTGTTTATTAATCTTATTATAAACAGATTTATCAAATTTGGAAAAAGTTATCTTTATTTGCGCCACATATCGTTTCTTACAGAAAAGAATGCTTAATAATGATTGCAATTTTTTATGAAGATACAGTTTAATTGAATGCTGATATGAAATAATATATTGATATCTAATATCTAATACATTTTTACATTAGATTTTATTTTTAAATGTAAAAATAGTGTCGAAAAATTAGAGTTTTAGGGCCTGCTCACAATGGAGGAAATATTAAGAATAGGAATAAATATTAAATTTTAGAAATAAAAGTTAAGAATAAAAATTAAACGTACGCACAATGAATACGAGTAAGTATAAGATATGATTATATTTTATACTTATTTATTCACTGTACCTTACATTTATTTTATTTCAAATTTTTGATTTCCAAAATTTAATATTTATTCCTGGTTCTAATATTTGCTCCATTGTGCAGGTCCTTACTTTGATTAATTTGAAAGAAACTTTTTAATAATGTTATCAATTAACGATGATACACATATTGATACTTTTTAAATTATAAACTGGAAGTAAAAAGTTTTGTGCAAATCAATTTTAAAAATAAAAGTAAATAATAAAACATGTATGTCTATAAAATCTTTTTAATGTATGCATAATTGTATTACAGATTTATATTATTGACATTTTGTCTTTATATCACGGAACAGAATCAAAAATTGTTGATATTATCCATTGGGAAAATTTTGTCGATATATAAGTACGTAGTTCCATGTTTTGCGACACACAGAGATGTATCACTCTTAGCGATACCGCTTATTATGAATACTGGATACGGATTTTAATAAAAGTAAATAAGCATATATAACAGCAAAGAAGATTCCTCCGTGGGAAAACAGTTGTTACATTGTTTATACGATTGTTCCAATTATATAAGAATGTAATAATTGTGTTGAAAATATGTCGGTAAAGTCGATTATTGAGCTATAGCGAATATCAAAGTATTCACTGTTGCGTATTGTATATATATATATATATACAATACGCAACGGTGAATAATACTTTTAATACTTTTACACACACACACACACACACACACACACACACACACACACACACACACACACACACACACACAATATGTACGTAGGGCCGCATATAGGAATAGCTTTGCCAAGCCACAGTATAAATGGCCAAGCTCTGCGTAAGGCATGTCGGATCGTACGTGCGCACTTTTCGTTCAGTTTTTGTCTAAGATTGTATCGAGTTATCGATTACGCGTGCAATTAAATTCAGTTGTAAATTATATATCTCGTTACGTACGTTGAATTATGCGAAAGATGAGAGCGTGATTATATAAAAATTTACACGTCTTGACAAATATAAAATGATGTCCCAGATCAAAGCAGTTCCACATAACCTTATTCAGTGGGACCAGGGTGACGAATCCCTGGCTCCGTTAACAGAATGTCAAAAGGATTGTCTAATGAGTCTAGAAACCGTTGTGTCTTCATTTTTTCCGTTATCGAATCTACAATCTAGTATAATAGATAACAATGAGAAGTTACAGGAGCAGAATTTTCAAGAGAATGTACCTCCGATAGAAAGGTATCAGGAGTTACTCCAGCATTTCTTGTCCCTGGAAAGGAAGTATATATCTATGTACGATATGAAGTACAATCTATATCTTGACGAACTGAAATCGAGGAAATCCGAATGCCAAGATGTTTGTGTTCAGATAGAAGAGGCATTAGATGATTTCTCTGCACTTTATAAACAATATACCGAAGTTTCCTGCAAGACTACTTCTCTGTATGAGGCCAGCGAGCAACTTATCTTTGATCAAAAACAGTTAAATATAACGATCGATGGCATTATGGAATATGTTAAATACTTCAAGGAAATTGATGTGATCATAGAAAAGCTAGATGCATCTACCTTATCGGTAAACAGTGAAATGTTTTTCACTATATTAGACAAAATTGACACAAACATAGACTTTATGCAGAACAATTCATCGTACAATGAAAGTGGAATTTATTTAGTGAGATATAGACATTGTCAATCAAAGGCGATTGCATTGATACAGAATTACATTTTCAACTTGTTCTCTAAAACCACTGAAAGCATTTTAAATTTGAGAGATAGCGAAAACTCATCGGAAAATGCAGACACAGCTCTTGCTCTATTCTATGGTAGATTTCAGACAATTTTATCCAAGACGAGGCCAGTTATCAAGCAGATTGAAAGCAAATCATACAAAAGACAAGAGTATGATAGCTTGTTGCTTGAATGCCATCAATATTATTGGAACCAGCGAGGCTTAGTGCTAGGTAAAAGTATACAAAAATCCCTGAATTCTATAAGGGAGAAGTATAACGGCGATCACTGCAGTTTAGTGCGACATTCTTGTGCATTACTCTTACATGCGTCGATAGATGAACATAAACTCTTTTACGAATTCTTTTCAAAACAATCAAGTGGATTGACTACATATTTGGAGAGTTTGTGCACTTCTCTGTACGATGCCCTAAGACCTTTCATAATACATATCAATCATCTCGAAACATTAGCCGAGATCTGTTGCATTCTACGAATAGAGATGCTAGACGAATATGTACAAAACAATCTCGAACCATTAGAAGGCTTTGGAAACATATGTCTGCAGTTGTTGCACGATGTTCAAGAGAGATTAGTATTTCGTGCGCACTTATATCTTCAGTCCGATGTACTGAATTACAATCCTTCATCAGGCGACTTGGCATATCCAGAAAAATTAAAAATGATGGAGGACATAGCGGAATCAATTAGGGAAGCGACTCGTCAAACTCGCATGAAAAAGATTTCAGTATCATCGTCCACTGACGGTTCTGCTCTGGAACCCGTTTCTCGAAATCATATAGTTATCGATTCCATTTATCAGAAGACACACATGGGTAATTCTCCAGCGGACTTACATGCTATGTGGTATCCCACAGTTCGCAGAACTTTAGTATGTCTGTCGAGACTATACCGTTGTGTCGATAGATCTGTATTCCAATCATTAAGTCAGGAAGCTATTTCTCTTTGCGTTCAGAGTATTGAGAATGCCAGACAGGAAATTGAGAAGAGAACAGGCACTTTGGATGCAGAATTATTTCAGATAAAGCACTTGCTTATTCTTAGAGAGCAAATCGCTCCGTTCCAAGTAGATTTCACTATCAAGGAATATAGTTTGGACTTTTCCAAAGTGAAGACTGCTGCATTTGGACTGCTTGAAAAGAGTTCTAGGTTCTTTACTTTGTCAAACAATGCATTACTACAATTTCTTTTGGAAGGTGCGCCACAAATGAAAGAGCAACTAATCGATTCACGAAAGCACGTAGACGCAAAATTGAGACTTACGTGTCAGCGATTAATACAACATGCAACTTTTCTATTAATTTATCCTATTATTAAGTTATTGGAGAAAGAAAAATTGCTTGACGCAAACTCAAGTCCAGAAAATGCATTAGGAAGTGCGCAAGAAATAGCAAGTACAGTAGCCGATGTATTGAGGGTAATCAAATTCAAATGTCCTGAGATACAGCAATCGATGCAATTGTATTTGGCGAATAAGGAAACTGAATTCATTCTATTTAAGCCGGTGAAAAATAACATTTGCGCCGCGTTCACTCAATTGCATCAAATATTGAATAAGCATTATAATGATGAAAACCTTTTGTTGATCGCGTGTCCTTTGCCGGAACAAATTTCTGTTATGTTGAGTTCAACAACGCTAGTTCAAGGAAAATCAAATCGAGAATCGCAATCAGTTTCGAAACAGTCGCATTCATATACAAAATTAGAAGATTGAATATCATTTGTTGATTGAATAATACTTGTTATTTTCAAGAATTAATTGTTGGATAGTGTAAGATATTAATACAACTTTTGATTAAAAAATATGCAAAAATAAATCTTTCTCTACGTTGAATTGTGTGTAATAATAATAATTATAATGAAACAAAATTTTATAAGTAAAATATTGTATGAGGAGGAACAACGATAATTAAATTTTAGAATTGAAACGAGAGAGAGAGAAAGAGAGAGATTTTTAGATGAAATTTATTATATATAATTATTCGGATATATGTGTGACATTTTATAATCTTATAAATATGAAATTAAAATAAAGTATATGTGTAATTTTAGTATTCACAATTATTTTCTATTCTATTATTATATAAATTTAATTAATTTTAAGTAAAAATGTGTTAAATTATATCTTGTCATTTATAAAAAGGTACTATGAAAAAGTTATCTTATAAACTCTTTTTAAATTATTATTAGAATAAAACTGCAATTTATATATTATGTCATTTTAATTGCAATTGTATAATAATTTTTTCAAATTGTGATTTCAATTAAATTATAACTGTAAAATCATAGTATATAAAATAATAATTTTTTGCTGTAAATTGTTAATATCTATAATATTTATATATTTATATATAATATTTATAACAATATATGCATAATGAGAATAAACAATTAATTTTTTAAAAATAATACTTATTTTAAATACATTATTGTCTTGTTGCTCGTTACATTATTAATAATTTTGACAATATTGTTATTTGAAATATGAATATATGATACAAATATATAATAATTCAAGTTATTATAATACGCCGTTCCATTGCACTTTATGAAAGAATGTATTTACTGAAACACATTTAAGATATACATTAATAAATATATTCATAAATTTTACAATAATTGGAAATCTATTTTTCTATAATATTAATTGATTAGTAGATTAATGGATTAATTAATAGATTAATTGAAAAGATTTAAAAATTTCTTAAATTAGTAAAATTTTATTGAACATGAAACAAATTGATTGATTATTAACTAATTGTAAGTTTGATTTAATTATTTAATTTAATTCTGAAAAATTTGTTTTTTGATTTATGATTAATTTTTTTTGTTTATTGATTGCGTGACAAAGTTTGTTTTATAAAATTTCTATAAAATATTACATTGTTGCAAATTTTAACAAAAATATTTATACTTACTTGTTCGTGCATATTTCTATGGATACTTGAACTGAGGCATATTCGAGGCGTAAAACAAAAGTAAATGAAAAAAGAAATTATCATCGCCATTATTAATATGGCCCACAATGTCCAAAATAATAATAATCGAAATTTCATCCAAAATGGATTAGAAACATAATATTTTATATTTTCCGTTTTATCTGTAATAAAAAAAAGAAATCTCAACAATGTGATGCTTAATATATTATAATACATTTAATATTTTTTAAAATTCGCTTTGTTTCTATACTTATATTTATGTAGATATTTTTACTAAATAGTTGTACGAAATGTTACTGTTGTTGTATCATTTATAAAATGATTTTTCATTTATAAAATGATCATTTATAAAATGATATTATTTATGTAAATAATCTACTTTTATATCTGACTTGGGTAAAATATATTTAATTATGTTTTTTTTTTTTTTTTTCAAATTGTGAAGCTATCAAATTTTTGAATTATACTTATATTTCTTACAAAAAAAAGATAAAATTTAATTGAATTATGCAATAATTCTCTTACCTTTGAAACATTCTTTTCCCATCTTATCAATAATAATAAGAGGGATACTATCGTAAATAGGATTTTTCTGAGTGAAAGGTGATTTTTCCTGAAGCTCCATTTTTATTATTTCTTCTTGTTTGTGCGATAGCACAGTAATGTATGATAGAATCGTCTAAGTTTTTAGTATTTTCAACCAAATTTCATTTTGTTTTGTTCTCAATATTTATAAGCCTGCAAGGAGATTGAGATATATGTATCACACACACAACACATGCGTATGCACACACATAATCATAAAAGAGTAATGAGTCTACATACATAAATATTCAAACTGTATATTACAGGTCACTATCATCATTCTGATTACTTGACGATTATTCTTATCAATTGAAGAAATGTACTGACATAATGTATAAATGGATCAAATACAATTTAGCACAAACATAAACGAAATTCAATTATTTATGCGAAAAATTCTTTGTAACCGGATACATGTCATTGTAAGGTAACTATGAATAGCAAGTTTCGTGAAAATCTAGAAAATCGTGTAAAGTTTAAAAGATGTTATTTAGATTCTTATATCTTTAATTTGAATTAATGATTATTAAATACTGGCACTGGCACTGCATAATCAAAATTTCTGTTTCACTTTTTTCTTAATTCGCTTTTCAGTCTAGTTCGTAAACGTTCGTAAACGCGATGAATGTTCACATTGATCTCTTTACAAAGAATAGATCTCCAGGCATATTTACAGCATAGATATCGTTATTGCGATGAACCCGTTCCTTGATATATGTGCACCTGATGATTCCAAGTGACCTCCGTGAACATCTGCTTTTTAATAACTGTAGCTTTTTTTAACTTGATACTTGAGTCATCGTTTAAACTCTGATCTCTACTTTGCTATTATTAACATATAATCCTCTTAATTTCTGCCAATCATCTTTCAGTTAGAGATTGTTGAGATCTATTAAAGATCATAATTATATCAAGAAGAATTTAAATTTTATTTTATTATTATGTGTGATTTTTTTGATTTGTTCAGAAGATTTTTCAAGAGTCCACAGATATATACTGTCGAATCTAATAATTAGATCTGATAATTTCGACAAATGTAACCGCGAGCAGTTATATAGTTGTATAGTTGTCGCATGCACTACGTTTTATAATTAGACTCACAACAGTTTTAGAATAAACGCTTTCGTGAAAATGTATGTCTTATTTCCTGGGAACGCTACAATATGTTGGAATTAATTTTCCTCAATTCCGTCGAATGATAAGGTTGCGATATAATTGCAACGTAAACTTCATTTTCATGTCGACAAAAGGCATCGATGACGATAGAAGAGACGTTATTTTGTCTCTGAGTTCTTAATTACTGTTATTAAGTTTAAATTGTATGGGGATGCAGAGTTAGGAGTACAAATGTAATCATCTATAGTACTTCACGAACCTTTATCGCATGTACTTCGCATGTACTTTGTATTAACTTACGTATAAGCTACAGAAGACTCGATGTGTAATCAAAATTAAATGTAATGTGTAATAATTTGTTTTTTATTATAAATTTTTTTCTTACCTCTTTAAAAATCATTCTTAAAAATAAGATTCTCTTAAATAATCGTGTCATGTTATGATGAATTATTAAATTCATGGATACAAATGCTTCATAAATAACTTTGCATATTTATGCTGTTATAACATCATATATATTGCCATAAAATTACAATTGTTTTATATAATTATCATTTTTATGGATAATTAAATATAGATGGTAATTATAAAAATGCAATTTAAAAAAAGAATATGAGCAAGTTGTAAATATAGATATTTAAGAAATATATTAAATTAATACTATGTCATGGGTAAAAAATACTAATTAAAAATTTTAACAGTTACGCGTGATCACGCGAATTCCTATAAGATCATCGATCATTAATATAATGTCTCGTCGATGATGTAACCTATAATTTTATATATACTCAAGAACAGTGTGTATTCGGATGATCAACATATTTGGGTATCATTTGTATCATAAATTTTTAATTTTCAAGCTTTTTATATTATATTTTTCTATATTTTATTTATATTTCTACAATATATTTTCATCAATATCGTGTTTCAATTTCGCGCCAATTTTGAGATTAATTTCTTATTGGCTCTTTCTATAGGTCTGTTCTTTTCAACTGAACTGGCTGCAGTTAGTTCAGAGTTTATCTTTCTTCTTCCAGTGAAAAGAGAGAAAGTTAAATTGTAAATCTAATGCAACCAACAGGCCTTCAAAAGAACAGGCCTTATATTCAGAGCAACCATATGCGCAATACCGGTATGATCATATCATGATTATGGCCAAAAAATATTGAGAGAATTGCAATATAATTGTGATATTTATAATCAGAAGAATTGTCTGTAACCTACTATAGAGTGATCTTTTGGAAAAAAAAAATTAAATAAAAATTCATTCTGACATCTCACTAAATCTGTACTCTATAGTGCAGTTAAAGTGCAGATAAGTTCATTTGTTGCAATATTAAAAAAATTTATATATAATTTATATATAATTTATAATTTAGTAAAATATTGTTTGTACAAATTAAAATATAATAGAGATACAATATGATAGATATATATTTGCACTGCGAATAGTGAGTACAAAATCAAGGCTCGTTGTGCAATCTTTTCTATGTCTAAACTTTAAGGCGTTTGGGGCCATTCATGGTTCCGCGTGTATGTATGTGAAAGCCACGCGGTAAATTTATTTAGATCTTTAATATGTTATGTTGAATTAGCAATTGATCAGAGTGTATCATTGTTATAATAAAAAATTAACATAAGCATTATTATTTTATATATATATATATATATATATATATATAAATATAATATATAGTGATCATTAAACTAGTTAAAAAGGATACATGAAGTTTAAAAAAGAGTATACTAAATTATAATGTTGCAAAGTATTATACAATTATCGATTAAGTCGACTTATGGCACAAAACTTTTAAGAGCAGTTGATTTAAGATCGACAATTAGATGTAGATATGCTAGATGGACCAGTCGAAAACCTGTTGCAATTGTCAACGAGCATGAGTTTTTCGACACTGATGATGCAACTGTAACCAAAGTGGATGAACAAAGAGCTCCCAAAACACGTAAGAAATCTAAAATAAAAACATGCGAAAAGAAAGAGAAGGGGAAACAAAGTGAAACAAAAAATGAAATGAAAGAATACACTACTGAACATACAGAATCAAAATATATAGCCCTTAAAGCAGATGACAAGATCATAAGGTATATAATTTCTTAAATAACACATAAATGCAAAATTAAATCTTTGGAAAATAATACATAAATTATAAATAATATATGATGTATTTTATGCTTTAGCTCATTAATGATAGATGTCAAAACAAGAAAAAGGAGAACTAAGAATCATCAGATGTTATTGGAAGGTTTTCGATTAATTGAAGATGCAATTCAGGCAGGAGCTATACCAAAAGTCATATTTTTCAACAGATTATCTGACATATTGCCATTATCGCTTCCTAAGGAAGTAACATTATATAAAATTCCATATCGTACGATTCAGTTATGGTCTAACTTAACAACTTCTCCTGGAATAATTGGTAATCACTTGGATTTAAAAAATTTCTCTTAAAGATTTTAGATTAGATGGCCAGTAATCGGTATAAAATATTCTATAAAAATAGATATTTGTACATAATTGTTATTATTTTTGATACAGGAATTTTTGAAATTCCAAATACAGAGGCTAAGGAACCTGCCAAAGATGCTATACCTTTGACCATTATTTGTGATAATATCAGAGAATCAGGAAATTTGGGAGCTATCATAAGAGCTGCTGCTGCAGTTGGTTGTGAAAAGTTATTGTTAATGAAAGGTAACTTGTTACTAATGTCTTATAATCAATTTGCCATTAATTAATGTTTCTGCCATTTTAGGATGTGTAGATTTGTGGGAGCCCAAAGTTGTACGCAGTGCTATAGGTGCACATTTTCGTTTACCAATATTTACATCTGTTTCATGGGATGAAATTCCGACGTTAATAAGCAACGAAGCTGCAATTTTTTTGGCAGATAACAACATAATATATGAAAATGATTTAAAAGATTCTATAGATAATTCAGAATCAAATGTAAACGTTTTAACAGAAGTCAATGATAATAATATAAAGCGAGATAATCCTGATGCGAACGACGATCAAACTATTGAAGATAATGCGAACCAATTGATAGATGAAATTAAAACATACAAATCAACTGCAAAAAGTAAATTATTGATAAAAAAGTTGATATCTCGATTTCCAGTTATACCTTACTACGCACTAGATTTTACAAAAAGAGAAATAGTAATTGTTATTGGTGGAGAAACTGAAGGTGTAAGTCTTGAATCCTGTAAACTACTTTCTGCAAGGAACTGCATTCGTGTTAATATACCATTAACTAATGGTGTTGATAGCTTAAACGTTAGCGTAGCTCTTGGTATTATTACATTTGAAATGAAAAGACAGTTTGTAACTCGCATAATTGATAATGAATAAAACTATTCTTAAATTACAATAAATATGAATAATGTTTCCTTGTTACCAATCTTTCTTAATTTGATTCAATCTAATGGATGTAAAATTTTATTGTGAAAAATCGGAGTATGCTATGTTTGATCTATTGCAATAAATGTTCTACGAAATGATCTTTAATAATTATTGTGTTTTATGTAATATCAATATTACAGAAAAAAAAAGAGAAAAAGATATAATGATATTCTTTATTTGTTAGATATTCGGTATGGTAAATTTCAATAATATAAAACGATTTGCTTTTCAGATAGTGAGAACTCATTTTCTAATATAGAAAAGAACTAAATATGATAAATACATAATTTATTAAACATGACATGTGTTATTACATGTATTATGTTATCTTTAGAGTTCATTTCAGAATTGGAAATAAAGTTGAAATAATCACGTCCTTAATTCGTCGATTTTCCAATATAAAATTGGAATATTTCCAATTTTCAAGTATATTTTAAAAGTATATTTTGTATAATCATATTATACATCGAGAATAAGTATTACAAATGTATTAATATAGAATGTATTAATATAGAAAAAAATTTTAATTGTAGTATGTGTATAAGAGCGCGAATTAAATTGTAAATTTTGTAACACTATAAATTTACATTTATTTTACATAATTTAAATTTCTTTATATATAAAATTTTTATTTTTTATTAGAAACAAAAATTTTAAATTAATTATGGAATATACATTTTAGAAGTCGTTAAGATGTATCATATTTATATTTGTGTGTATTTTTCTTAAACTGTACTGATTGGGAAGGATAATGCATACAGTAGACTAGTATTATAAATTTTAATAAATCTTTTATGGATTAAGTGCATGTTCTCGATGTACATTATATTATTCACTGCTCGAGGCATAAAAAATAAACGAATAAGATAGTCGTAAATAAATAAAGATGTCAGTATTTCTTTCAGTGCACGCGTCCTCTTTTGTGACAAAGAATAAGAAAAAAAACATGTAAGTAGAAATTTCGAGACTTACAACCACTAATTTCTCAAAAAAATTACAAATATTATTATTATGACTAAACATATGTGTATCTTATCGTTGTAACAAATTAAATGCCGAATATGATGCTTTCAGAATCTGAAAGAAAAATTACAAGTAAGAATAATGTAAAAGTGATAACGCATTTATTTTATTAAAAATATCGGCGCCAGGCCATATCTTTATGGACTCAGATATAAAAAACATTCATGCAAGTATCATACACACATTTTTATACTTCTTCTTAAAGTATATCAAATATATACACATATAAAATGTGACTGTAACACTAACGTTGCTGTAAGATTGAAGAGATATAGTTATTAAGAAACTACTGGTAAACTTTATAGGAATTGTACTACGCATCATGATCATCAACAATTCTTTCCTTTCACTGATTGATAGTGAAGGCCAGTCCAAGTCGTATATCGCATCTCCTGTGCTCGTACTCTATCGTAACATAAATAAAATGACTATAATTATAATCGTAAAAGTGTAATTAAATATAAGTAATTAAATATAATTAAATATATATATATATATATATATATACATATTAATTGCAATGCACGATAAAATTTACGTCAATATTTTTGCGCTACAATCAGTGTGCGTCCGGGAAGAATATTTCATTCGCACCCTCAATGCTCTATTGATTTCTATTACTTGATTTATATGTAATCGTTTCAAGTACTTGGGCTCGATATTACAATCGATTTCAGTTAATCAATTCATATATATATATATACATATTTAACAGCAGTTTAAAAAGCATTTATAATTTTCATAATCATACGAATCATATGATGATAGAATGATAGGAAGATTTGAGAACGATTGATAATCTCGTCGATTATGGACAACATAAATTGACAAGTAATTGTACCCAAAGTACATTGAATACATAATTACAATTAATTTTATATTTATTTTACTTGTCGCAAAGCATATTTTAAAATAAATTGTGGATGTGAGTAATCGTTTACCTTAAGCATAACTTCGTTTCCAGACCAACAATAGACATAAATTTGTACAAACATACAAATAGTATATATTAGTAAAGTCATGGTTCCAGATTCCGAAATATGCGTCGACATGTAAAATACACTCGTGCATAAGATCAAGATACTGCTGAAGAATTGAATAAAGAGTACTTGATTGAATATAATATTCAATGTTTTGGCATATCTGTAATGACATCATTCGTGTTAATTCCGCACTTCAAATGACATAGGTAATTTTTCATTGTTATGTACATTCTAATGTCAACTTCTAAAAATATTAAGAAAGAATTATAGAATATTAAGAAATATGAAGAAAATGGATACCTTTTGGAAATAGGAAAATAGATAATCTTAAATAAAATTAATTATAATTCTTTACAAGTCAAGTTTTGCATGCAATATTTGTAACCAGGTTAATTTAAAAATAATTTGAGATTTTAACAATTATCTAATAATCTTAAATTAACGCATGGATATATTTTGTGATTCTAAACAATTATTCCATTAACGAATAGTAGAACATAAATTATTATTATTAAAAATTATATTTAAATTATATTTTGAAGATCAATTGCGAGTCATTCGTGACTTGTAAGTACAATAGATAACAGATAAATATGTTTATATGCATAATAGAATATAATATGATATAAATAAAAAAATGCGGAAATATATAAATAATAGGGGAAAAAAAAGAATGTACCTTACGGTGTAAAATCTGTAATACAAAAGATGTAATCTTTCTATATTATTTACTAACTTGTAAATGCGGAGATGATGATGTATGTATTCCGATATCGTTGACTTTTCTTTAATTGGCGATATAAATGAATGTTTTAATTTAACTGTTTTATTAGATACGAATTTATATAGACGATTTTCAAAAATTTCAAATTGGGCGCACGTTTGCAAAAACAATCCAAAAACTAAGGTTTCCGTGCCGACATTTATGAAAGTGGCGAAAATCAGAGCTATGATCTGCTGAATGGATACCATCCAAAACACCAGAGGTATATTAAAATCATATGGTATCCATACTCTGTAAGGTAATTGACCCTCTATGACATTTAGCACTGATCGTAGCGTTACACTCGTAAGAGAACTCATCGCCAAAAGTAAATATCTTATCGACCATGATCTGCAAATATAAAAATATAAATTATATTCTATAAATACTCTTTCATACTTTAATGGTAATTGATGAAAATCTATTAATGAAAATCCATCTGTGCGTAATCGACCTGATGAACTTGTCAAATTTTGTTTGTATTACTTCTTCGCTCTCATCTTGAGGTTTACACGGTATCGTCAACAGCATTTGCACCAACTTGATAATGGCATTTCGGCGTATTACAACGAGAGTCGCTTTGGAAGTGACAGCAACGATACTCGCGAACATTAAAGAATTCGCAACGAAATCATCAACGTTGTCGACCACGAGCAAAATATCCATGAATTGACTTATCACCAAAAAATATTCCAAGAATAGTATAACGCTGGTAAATATATTGTACAGCAGCTTGGCACCATTCGATGACCATTCGATAGGCCGCCATATACCGGCGACGGTATATATTAAAAAATTAAGAGTAAGCAGTTGCATAATTACAGATAGCTTGGAACACAAAAAATTAAACACCTTCCTACATGTATAACATTTAGAAAAATATTTTCAAATCGCCATTAAATATATTCTTCAATATATTTAAATATTAACTCTTGCGAATTAGCAACAGGCGCAAGCAAGGCTTATAGCAAGGTTTATAGAAAAGATTAGCATATTTGGAACTCTTAATTTCTTTAAAAGAAATTAAGAGTTCCAAATATGCTAATCTTTTCTATAAACAAATGTATATGTAAAATATCATACAACAAAGACGTTTCGCATACGGCGTTTATATTTCTCATTTAGCACTGACGGCGATCATCTGTCCGCCTGTGTGACAAGTTTTATTTTTAATAGAACAAAAAAGGCTACTTAGAGCCGGAACGTAAGGATGTTGCATAAATATTAATGTCATTAATAATTTCTACGATAATAATATGAATGACAAAAGTAGCCATCTAACCGTGAAACATTACTATTTTGATAACATTAAGGGTCTTGATAAATTCTCCCCTTAATGGCAAATTAAATAGATTGATCAAATAGAGATATCAATAAAAGGAGAAATCATGTAATGTATTCCGAAGAAAAAGAGGAAGAGAAAATGCCACAAATTATATAATTACTCTACGCACTGTAAGCAGAAAAATATAAACGGAGATGTGCTTAATAATGGAAGCAGCAAACCAAAGGAAATTTTTTAACTATTCAGCATTCCCGCTTTGTAAGTATCATAAGTAAGTTCAAGTTCTGATTTCATCAAATATAAAAAAGCGCTGTTAATCGTTGCGAGCAAGGTCGATCGTTTTCCGTCAACTGTGGCACTAACTGTGACATAACTGATCTGATGTTTTTGTAACAGTTATCAGAATAATCATTAATGACTGAAATATTTATTAAAGCAACATCTGCGTTTTCTGACTATAATTCGCCTCTTTTCTCCTATTGAAATTATTTATCAAAATAATCTTGTCATTTTCTTCTCATCAAGTTTTATTCTTTCGACACAGTAAATCGTAGATAATATTATTACGTTAGAATCGAACGATATGTTACTTGTTCGTACGTCACGTAAAACATAATTGTCAAAAAGAGAAAAAGCAAGTGTTTATCGGCGCACTTTTCTTCTCAAAATTTCGCTTCTCACATTTCTCACGGTAGTCGAATGTAATAATTGCTAAAGTTGCAGTGCATTAATACTACAGATACTGAAGATGAGTATGACTTATTTCACTATATCTATATCATAGAGATAATTAAATTCCAAGTAAATGTATAATCGAATATGTCTCGCGGTAGACTATACGCAGTTTCATTTGCTTCAACTTCTTAACCCTAGTATCATTAATTGCGTTCATTAGCTATTCATTAGCCATTCATTAGTCAGCATAAAGTCGTTCATTACGGTGTACGTTGTTTTCCGCTTCATGTGAATACCACAATTATAAATATCATCTATAATTATAAATGCAACGGTCAGAGGGATATGTCGTCCTTTATACAGTCTTTCACACATATTGCCATATTCCCACTGAATGAAATATTTGTATATTTTCATGTCATCGGCAGCAATTTAACGGAAGATCGTATTTCCCGCATATAAAGTCTGACTTTATTACATAAAAGTACAAGACAACGAGTAACACGAGTGGAGTGGAGTGGAGTAATGTACGGTACGTTTAGATACTTTTCAAGTTGCTCGTACATCTATTCGCCGATAACTCAGCTGTAGTTTATCGAGAAAAACGAGCGAATCGGAAGGATCGGAAGGATCACTGTGTTGTGAATTCATCCTAGTATGCCTGAAAAAGAACACAGGTAACGTGTACGAAGAAAATTAAATCTCTCATGTCCAATTGACGTTCGACTCGATTTGATATCTGCCTATACGTCAAACCAATTAATTGTATATATTACACTGTGCTACAAGGATATATTAACGTGTGCAATTGGTACACACACGTGTACCAATATTCCACAACAATTGGACTCGCTATAGGAACCAAGGTTGAAATAGATACATTAATAGAAGATATAACGTAACAGTTTAGAGTCACTAATTTATCAAAAACTACATTACATTATCATATTTAAATTTCAATAATTTAATAATATATATTTTACTTTTGTAGTACGTTGAATGCTGAGTATGATGTTTTTAAAATCTAAAAGAAAAATTACAAGGAAGATTAACACGTGATGGTTAAAACATTATAATATCGTGCACTGTGATCATTGATCGTGTTAAAAATTCCGATCGATATTTTTGTCGGTTAATATTACACATACGCACCCTCACACAACGCGCGTATCTTTTTAATACGACAAATATATATTTTTTTACCAATGCGATAATGGTACTAACATTGCTGTAAGACTGAAGAGATAAAGTTATCAAGAAGCTGCTAGTGAATTTTATAGGAATTGTGCTGCGCATCATAATCATCAGCAATGCTTTCTTTTCGTTAACTGACAATAATGGCCAATTCATACGATATACAGCCTCTCCTACGTTCGTACTCTGCCAACAAAACATGAATAAAATCATTATTTCACATTCGTAATAATATCGAATATATATAAATTATATTAATATTTATTAGTCCGATGATAATTACGAGCACGTGTATATTTTGTGATATTTTCATACATGATATACTTTTGATAGATATTTTTTTATATATTCCGTGAACGTATAATGATTTTAAATTTAATTAACAAATTATCTCGCGAAATTTCGCAAAAAATTAAAAATTGTACAAAACGGATACTCATAATTTACCATTAAGATCTAAAAAATATATTTGTTTGATACAGATAGAATATCTCAAGTTGTAATCACCTTAAGAATGACTTCGTTTCCGGACCAGCAGTAAACGAAGATTTGTACAAACATGCAAATGGTATATACTAATAAATTCGCAATTGCCGACAGCTCTGTAATATGCATTGACAGGAAATATACACTTGTACATAATACCAATATACTACCAAAGAATTGAACAAAAAGCACCTCGTTGAATATAACGTTGACCGTTTTGGCATATCTAAAATAGTCTCACGTTAGCTCCACATTTCAAATAAATAAAACAATTATTTATATACCGCGATATATAATTCGAGAACATAAAGCTTATAATTTTAAAAATTGTGGAAAAACTTTATTGCGCACTATTTATTAAACCAACAACTTACATGATTTCATCAAGTTATAAATATTACAAATAATTAATCCTAAATTTTTTTCAAGCTTTGCGCAATTTTTGCCAACACACACATCAAGTTTTATTATTTCCGCACACGAAATGACCGTATCAAGAAGATCATATCGAGAATGTAATGTCTGTTTTTGAGTTTGGTACAATTGTTTATTATAATATCAGATAACATTAGTTATATTAAATTTAGTTTTTAAATAATGTTCGATTATAAATATCAGTCGGTAATATTCCATTATTAATAGCTATCGTTATAATCTATAATCTACATCGTTTTAAAATAGAAATAAGCACATAGTTGCAAATGTCCATTATTCTCACGTGACTTACTTGTAGATACACAAATGATGATATATGCACTCTGATATGTTTCTTCTATTTTCACCTGATGAAGAAAGTGCACGTTCCAAATATCTAATTGTGTTATTAATTATTAATTTGTGGAGACGATTTTCGAAAATTTCAAGCTGAGCACATGTTTGTATAAATAATCCGAAAACTAAAGTTTCCGTGCCAACATTTATGATAGCAGCGAAAATTACAGTAAGGATCTGATGAATCGATATAATCCATAATCTCATGGGTACATGGTAGTCCCATGGCAGCCATATTCGATAAGGTAAGTGACCATGCATGACATTTAATACTGATCCTAGCGTAAGACCTGTAATGGAGCATGTTGCCAAAAGTGAATATTTTATCGAGCATGACCTGTAAATATAAAGCAGATATTATATTTTGTAAATTGTTCATGATTATTTACTTATTAATTACTTGCAAATATTTATCGATAGAATAAAATTTCTCTTTTCTTTCTCTTCTTTTCTTCTTTTCTGCACGCGCACGCATGCATAATATTAATTTAAAATAATATTTGAAATGCTTTTCCAACGAAAACATTTCATTAATTAAATCACACATAAGAATTTATTACATACTTAAATGTGGAAATGCTTTGAAAATCAAAATTAATGAAATTTAATCAAAGTTAAAGATTAATGAAATTTAATCAAAGTTAAAAAGCTCGTAAAGAACTTTTGTCGAAGGAATAATATATGTCATATACTTTTAAAATACGGACGATTTAAAAATGGACGATTATTATTTCTTATACATGTGTCAAATATACTGAAACATGAACTGAATACTATTGTATATACATTTAAAGTTATGTTAATACTTTTGGATTGCTTTGAAGATGTATACTCACTTAATAAACTTATCAAATTTCGTTTGTATCGCTATTTCGCCTTCATCTCGAGGTTTATATGGCGCCTCCAACAATATTTTCACCAAGTTGATGATCGCATTCCGACGTAGCACAACGACAGTCGCTTTACAACAAACAGCAACAATAGTGAAGAACATTAGCGTATTAGTAGCAAAATCATCGATATTATTGACAACAAAAATTATATCCATAAATTGAGTTAATACCAAAAAATATTCCGATAATACTATAATAAAAGTAAATATACTATACAGCAGCTTGGCACCACTTGATGACCACTCAATAGGTCGCCATATACCACCAACGGTGTACATCAAAAAATTTAGAGAAAGTAATTGCATTATTTGAATTTGAATCTCTCTCTCTCTTTCTCTTTATACAAACAAGATCTTTGATAAATTTTACATAGAAATATGGCTTCTCTCTCTCTCTCTCTCTCTCTCTCTCTCTCTCTCTCTCTCTCTGTATATGTATATATGTATATATATATATATATATATAAAATATCTAAAAAAAGATAATGTGTAAATAATAAAGAAAATGTTTTTCTTTTCTTACCTATACTAATATAATTCAATGGTTTGTACATGTACGAGTTTGATGAAAAAAGTTGATAATAGAGATTGGATTATACTTTATAAAATGGATTACGTAATCAATAAATTTCATAATTTGAATCACACAATTAACATTAAATATGATGACATTTAACTACGACAAATTTTATATTATAATAATAATATAATAATCGCGAAAAAATTATTTCCATTTGCAAATCTTTCCAATTTTCATTTGGATTTTAACTGCAATGTAATACGTGCAATTTGTATTAATACAATTGTAAAGCAATATTTAAAAATATTTGTCGCACATCTTTATCGGAATATCGTTTCTCACAATTTTCGCTAGTAATACCACACAGTTAACAAATATTAATGCAGGTATGACATGTCTTACTGAAATTGAAGAAAGGTCAATAAATTCCACTTAAATGTAATCGAGTACGTCTTGCGACAGACTACGCATCACTTGTACTTCAATACTTACATACTTCAACTTTTTAACCCCGTTGCCATCAATTGTGGTCATTAAAAAATCAACATGAAGTCGTTTAGTCATTTATTGCGGATGGATGTTTTTTCCGTTCTTGCGGACACTATAATTGTGATGGTCGTTTTGCAACCATCATGCTATTCTTTACACGCGTGTTATTACTTTTTCTGAATAAAATATTTCTATTTTCATGTCCGTTAGAACAGAGAAAATATCATATTTCCCGCAAAGCCCCTTTTTCATTTTATTGCATGACAATTCTAGAGACAGTGTAACTATAAGAATAATGTATGATATACTAGGATATTTCTTACAAGTTAATTTTTTGCCTATTTGTTTAGTATGACAAGTGTGCGGGAAAATTATTGCATTAGCATTACACGCAATATAATATATACGGTATAAACGAAGAAATTATTTTCTTTTAATTTTAATACTGAAATCAAATTTAACATACGTATATAACTATAAAAGCTTCATTTAAGCTTGGCAGGAGCAATAAAATTATATTTTAGAAGTTTTCTGCGAACATCAAAAATAATTTCCGGAAGCTTTCATACGTCCATTATTGCGAACTCCTTGTTTCTAAAACGGCCATCTACCATCCTACTTGGGATTCTGCTTAACTTCTATATTGGGATGAAACATACTACTGAAATGATAGTATAAGTGAATACCATACAGAATTCTGACATAAAATATGATAGATCTGGTTAATGTTACTGTCTACTATAAACAGCAATTTAAACTCTTTAGGAGCTATATCTGAGCTTTGTGCTCTGTGGCTCCGCGCATACGTATGTCGTATGAATGTTTTCAGAATCGAAATATATAGAATAAGATTTGAAATAAATACGTAAAAAGAGAGAGGTGCGAAGATTTAATGCCACTAATTTATGAAAAACTACATAATTTTCATACACAAATACACTCCAATTGTTTATATTTCACTTTTGAAATATGTTGAAGGCTGAGTATGAAGTTTTTAAAATCTAAAAGAAGAATAAAAAAAAACGTTAGATAAACGTTAGACAATGTTAAATATTTCTTTATATTAATTACAAATGAATCAATGTTAATTTCACATAGAATATCACTCTAATATAACATTCAAAACATGCATCAAATAACAGAGCCAACGTTGCTATACGACTGCAAGGATAAAGTTATTAAAAAACTACTGGTTCTTATCGGAATTGTGCTACGTATCATAATCATCAATAATTCCTTTTTTTCGCTGACTGACAATAATGGCCAATCCATACAATATATAGCCTTTCCTACATTCAAACTCTGTCAAAACACAAATAAAATCAGTGCTTCATGTTAATACTGAATAATTATATCAATATGTTTAGTCTGTATTACACACATATACATAAAATTATACACACACGTACATGTACGTGTTCCACATACGTACTCTATGTATAATCATACAAAAGATGCTAGGTAAATTTTTATATTATTTTTACGAATAAATCTCATAAAAAATTGACTAGAGAAAAGATATTTGCATTATTATCTCAGTATTTGTTTAATGGAGATTAATGAGCGCGATAGTTACCTTAAGAATGACTTCATTTCCACACCAACAATATACATAGATTTGTATAAACATAACAATTGTATACACTAATAAAGATCCAGCTTCAAGCATATCCATAATATGCATTGACAAATAATATACGCATAGTACCAATATACTACCAAAAAATTGAACAAAAAGTATCTGATTGAATATAGCATTCACTATTTTAACATATCTGAAAAGGTTTTATGTTAGTTAGAGGGCAATTCCTTTGTTCTTTAATGAGCCTAGATCTAACTTAAATTTAATCTATTTCAAGATTTGCACAATTTATTAAGGAATAATCACACACATACATGAAATAAAATCGTCAGTTTAGAAGACTATTTTTTCGAGATTAAAATTAGAAAATTAATTTAAAATAATATCATCTTTTGAACTTTAAACAACTTTTTGTGATATAATTTTAGTGATACTGTTATAGGTGCAATGTTTTTTTAGATAAAGAAATTAAATAATACACATACACACACACACACACACATACACGCGCGCGCGCGCACGCGTATAAAGACATATAATATATATATATATATATATATATATATATATATATATATATATAATAAGTGAAAACGCATTCTTCTGACTCACTTGTAAATGCTGAGGTGATGATGTATACATTCCGATATTTCCGCTCTGTCTTTATTTAGCGAAGGAAGTGCATCTTTCCAATATCTAACCGTTTTACTATCAATTTATGAAGACGGCTTTCAAAAAGCTCAAGCTGTGCACACGTTTGCAGACACAATCCAAAAACTAAAGTGTCCGTACCGACATTTATCATTGTGGCGAAAATCACAGTTATAATGAAAGATGAAGCGATATAATCCAAAACATCAAAGATACATTGTAATCCCAGGGTAACCATATTCGATATGGTAGACGATCATGCATAACACTCAATACTGATCCTACTGTAACGCCTGTAACAGAGCTTGTCGCCAAAAGTGAATATTTTATCGAGTATGATCTGCAAATGTGAAATCTGCAATTGGATTAATCGAGATCAATTGGATTAATTTTCATATTTGTATAATGATTAAAATTAGGTTTGAAATTTGCAGAAATTTATAATGACGAAAGTCAGTATTAATACTCTTTGTACATGTTGAGACTTATGCATGGAATATACGCACGTAATACGTAATATGTAAAAAAAACATTTTTATCTAAAAATTTGTTTTAAAGAAATATTTTTTAATCTATCAGAATATGAAAAGATATCACATTCTTTGACATGACAATAATAATTCTCAGACATTTAATGAATAAAATGAAAAAATACTAATATGATATTTTTCATTGTTGATTAGATCTAAGACGAATGTTATATACCAATAGTGCTGTATTTTAAATAATATGAAAATATTCTACGCAGATTATATACTATTGATTGACTATTTGTTCCAATAATACGTGATAGCTATCTGATAAAATTATTAAATTTTGTTTGTATCGTAATCTCATCTTCATCACGAGGTTTACACGGTTCTGTCAGCAATACTTGTACCAAGTTGATGATCGCATTCCGACGTACCACAACGACAGATTTACAACACACTCAGGAACATTAGAGTATTAGTGGCAAAATCGATATTATTAACAACAAAAATTATGTCCATAAATTAGAATAACATTAAAAAATATGCCGAGAATATTATAATAAAGCTAAATGTATTATACAATAGCTTGGCGACATTTGATGACCACTCAATGGGTCGCCATTCTCACAAAAAGAGTATATTAAAAAATTTAAAGAAAGTATTTGCATATTTGGAGTTTTTCCTTTACAAATACCTTATCGATAGATTGTATTGAGATGTAACTTTTTTTTTATATGTAAGATATTTAAAAAGCAATTTAAAACGTTGTGAATAACATAATCTTTATACCACATATATTAATTGAATATTCGAGTCCATATATATATAAATAAATTATGCAAGAAATTATATTTCATATAGATGGCTGTATGATATTCTTTCAGATGAATTATGCCATTGGTAAATTTCACAAATTGATATTTGAATCATATACTTAACACTGAATATTTGATGTTACTGACAATTTGTTTATGGCAAATTTCATTTACATTAATACAAAAATCACGAATAATTTCATTCATCATCGCGGATGGACAACTTTTTTTTAATAGTAAATAAATGCAATTTATACACATGTGAACACTACTACATAAACAATATTTATAAATAATTATCGCGCACTTTTTTTGGAATACCAGTTTTCATATTTTCAAGTATAATAGTTTTACAACACAATTAACAAATATTAACCCTGTTATTATAAATAAAGTCTGTATAAGTATAATCGAGTACCTCCTATGACAGACTGCGTATATTGTTTTACATACTTTAACTTCTTAACTCCATTGTCATCAATTATTTCGTTATAAAACCGATGATGAAATCATTTAATCATTCATTATGGCAAGCATGTTCGTTTCCGCTCCTGTGTAAATATCTATAATCGTGAAAGTTTTTCTTCCACAACCACCGAGGATTGTCGTCGTGGGGAGTCATGTACATTGTTTCATGCGTTTCCATCGAATAAAATATTTGTATATTTTTACATTTATCGGAACTAGTAAAGTAGAATTTTTGCAAAAAATTACCACTTTATTGCATAAAATACAAGGCAACATAATAATATATAGTAGTAATATATAGTATATTTAGATATTCTTCAAGTTGACTGTTTGCACGTGTATATAGGCTATTAACTATACAAGGTAGATATATATCAATTCTGAACGCGATATATCACATATGGCATCACTTGAAAAATTATAAATATGTTTTCGTTCTAACATCGAAGCTAATGCTACTGCTACTTGCAACATCAAATCAATACGTGCATTTCATTAAATCGTGCATAAAATATACATATTTAATACGTAAGAATATGTATCAATACTCTCAAAATTGAAATAGAAAGATTGATGAAGAAAGATTGAAAAGACTATGTAAATAGAAGTTTGAAGATTTAATTTTATGTCACTAATTTATGAGAAACTACATAATTATCGTGTCAAATACATTACATTATTAGTTGTTCGTATTTCACTTTTGAAGTAGATTGAATGCTGAGTATGATGTTTTCAAAATCTAAAAAAAAAATTGAAAAACGTTAGAAAATGTTAGAAAATCAATTATGTACTTGTTAAAAATTTTAATCGTATTCTTCTACTATTGGCAGTAGCACGATGCTGCTGCCAATATCTTTTACAGAGTACCTTTTTAAATATATTAAATAATGATTCTGTTACCAAAATAACAGAACAGTTACTAACGTTGCTGTACGATTGCAGAGATAAAGTTATCAAAAAACTGCTGGTAAACTTTATAGGAATTGTACTACGTATCATAATCATCAACAATTTTTTCTTTTCATTAATTGACAATAATGGCCAGTCCATACGAAATATAGCATCTCCTATGCTCGTACTCTATCAAAATGAAAATAAAATGATTATTTTGTAATATCAAATTATTCTTTTAACAACGCTATTAGTATTAGTATGTATGTAAAATTATATATATACAATTAATAAATAATAATTAATAAATTATACATATATAATTGTGTGTGTGTGTGTGTGTGTGTGTGTGTGTGTGTGTGTGTGTGTGTGTGTGTGTGTGTACAGGTACATATATGTAGGAATAGCAGCACATGTACTATTTATTACATTACTTTCCAACATCTTGTGAAGATTTATTCGCATTATTCAAATAATTTTTCATTGTCTAAAGTAAAATACATGTTCTTCATAAAAATTACAAAGTATCGAGAGTTACCTTAAGAATGACTTCGTTTCCAGACCAGCAGTAAACGTAGATTTGTACAAACATACAAATTGTGTATACTAATAAAGACGCGGTTCCATACAGGTCCGTAATATGTGTTGACAAGTAATATACACTTGTACATAATACCAGTATACTACCAAAAAATTGAACAAAAAGTACCTGATTGAATATAATATTTACCGTTCTGGCATATCTAAAATGGTCTCATGTTAATCGTACGTTGCAAGTAAATAATATAATTGCTTATCTTGATATAATCGTATAACGTAATTTATATAACACTAAACATTTCGGAAGAGCTTTGCGTTTAATATTTAGTGAAATAAGCTATTTTATAATATTAACAGTTATGATTATAATCGAGGGCGGTCTTTAGACCTTACAGTTAAAACACACACACACACACACACACACACACACACACACACGCACGCACGCACGCACGCACGCACGCACGTACACACGAAACCTATTCTTATGCGATTCACTTGTAAATGTTGAGATGATGATGTATACATTCAGATATCTCTGTTTTGCCTCCGTTAGGTGAAGAAAATGCATGTTCTAAATATATAACCGTTTTACTAATTATCGATTTATGAAGTCGGCTTTCAAAAAGTTCGAGCTGGGCACACGTTTGCAAAAGCAATCCAAAAACTAAAGTTTCCGTGCCGACATTTATCATAGTGGCGAAAATTAAAGTTATCATTTGATGAATCGATATAATCCAAAATGTCAAAGGTACATTATAATCCCATGGCAACCATATTCGATAAGGTAAATGACCATGCATAACATTAAATATCGATCCTATTGTAACGCCCGTAACAGAGCTTGTCGCCAAAAGTGAATATTTTATCGAACACGATCTGCAAAGTAAGTATGGAGTCGAGATTAATTTTTGACTACTTTCATATTTGCAAAGTCAAAATTTATTTACCCTTAGAATGTACAGAAATTTAGTGACAAAAATTAATTAGTACATTTGTACATGAGCTTGTACGCGCGGAATATATAATATGTAATACGATTCTAAAAAAATACTTGTAATACTAATACTTGTAATACTTGTAGAAATTTATTTTAAAGAAATTTATTTTACAATTTATTAATATGTAAAAAAATATTATGTTCTTTAATGTGACAATAATAATTCTAAAATTCCTTGATAAATAAAAAAAATGCTAAAGTGACGCTCTCTTCTGTTGATTGGGTCCAGATTGTCAAAAATATAATAATAATAATTTATCATCAATAGTCTCTGATTCAAATTGTTATGAAAACATTTTACGCAGATTATATCATCAATAGTCTCTGATTCAAATTGTTATGAAAACATTTTATGCAGATTATATCAGATCAATTATCTTATTATCATGTTATACCAATAATATATGATACTTACCTGATAAATTTATCATATTTCGTTTGTATTGTCATTTCATCCTCGTCACGAGGTTTACATGGTTTCGTCAGCAATACTTGCACCAAGTTGATGATCGCGTCTCGGCGTACCACAACGACAGTCGCTTTACAACAAACGGCAACAATAGTCAGGAACATTAGAGTATTAGTGGCAAAATCATCGATATTGTCAACAATAAGGATTATATCCATAAATTGGGTTAACACCAGAAAATATTCCGAGAATATTACAATAAATGTAAATATACTATATAACAGCTTGGCGCCATTTGACGACCATTCAACAGGTCGCCATATACCACAAAAGGTATATATTGAAAAATTTAAAGAAAGAATTTGCATGTTTGGAGTTCTTTCTTTGCAAATAACTTATCGAAGTGTTGCACGAAAATGTAGTCTCTTTCTAGATAAGCATATGGATAAAATATCTAAAAAAGTGGTTTAAAGTATTGCGAAAAAATCTTTCAAATATACAATACATATTTGGATATGTAAAATAATTATGAAAACATTGAGTTAAATTTATACATACATATACCTACATACGTGTGTGTGTGTGTGCGTGTGTGTGTGTGTGTGTGTGTGTGTGTGTGTGTGTGTGTGCACAAATGTATACATAACAAGAAAAATTATTACAATATATATATATATATATTTTTAAAAGATTTATGCCATTGATAAATGTGATGTCACAAACTAATATTTGAATTCTATATTTAGCTAAACTATATTTAGCTAAACCATCATTTGACGTTTGACAATTTTTATCATATCTAACTTAATAATTTAACAGGTCACATATAATATTGAATCGGATTAAAAATGAGATACAACTGTATTTAACTATAATGCACTTCTCATGTATATGAATACTATGAAAACTATGAAACAATATTCATCTTAATATTTATAAATATTTAACGCGCACCTTTCTTAGAATGTTGTTTTTCACATTTTTAACTACTAATACAAAATGATTAATTGATACTGTTACCGCAAAGCCAATAAATTTCATTCAAATGTAATCGAGCTTGTCTCGTGACAGACTGCGTATCGTTTTACATATTTCAATTTCTTACGTCCATTGCCATCAACTACAGTCATTAAAAAATCGACATGAAATTGTTTAGTCATTTATTACGGAGTGTACGTTGTTTTCTGCTCCTGCTATAATTATGAAAGTCTTTCTGCTTGCAATTATCGAGGGATGCCGAGTCATACACATTGTTACGTTTCCCATCGAATAAAATATTTGTATATTTTCACATTTATTGGAACTAAGTACAAAGAGCTACATACTTTATTGCATAAAATACAAGACGACGTAGCAACACAAGCAATACGAGCAATGTATAATATATTTAGATATTTCTTAAGTTGACTGTGCACGTGTGTGTATATTGTCAACAGTACAAGGTAACTATCTATCAACTCTAAACGAACATGATACATAGGCATATCGGAGAAATTATTGTATCTTTGTTCTAATATTAAAGTAAAAATTGTTACTCTCCTCTCCCCCCTCCACCCCCCTCACCTTCGTGTGTGTGTGTGTGTGTGTGTGTGTGTGTGTGTGTGTGTGTGTGTGTGTGTATTCATTACATGCGTTTTGTATGATATATCGCCAACGTTTCATTTCATCCATAAATTTATCTTTGTCAATTATGCAGGATAAGCTTTTATACATAATATTATTAATTTATTTATATTACTTTTATGACAATATTTATTTTCTAATTTTTGCTAGTAATTTAACATTGAAATAACGAACAAGTTTACAATTATAAGTGATATAATTACAAGTGTTAAGCGCCAGTATCTCTACAATTTATTTAAAAAATAGAAATTTCAAGATAAATAACAGATAGAAATTTACACTATCTAATATCTATTTACCAATTAGCTACAATAGCTTTTATTATCATGTTTAAGAGCACTTTTCTTTACTTTTCATTCATGTCTCATTTTTGTAGTACATTAAATGCCGAATATGATATTTTCAAAATCTGAAAGAAAATAATTTTAGAAATGTTAATACAGAGAACTATGTGCAGTTGCTAAAATTTCCAATCAATTTTACAAGTCTTTTTAACAAATATATTTATCAACGTTACGAATATATAGACGATAAAATATAGTAATTGCTTTTTTTATAATAAATAGATTACATGATTTTTTTAATAAACGACAGTAATACTAACATTGCTGTAAGATTGAAGAGACAAAGTTATCAAGAAGCTACTGGTAAATTTTATAGGAAGTGTACTGCGTAACATAATCATTAACAGTTCTTTTCTATCATTAACCGATAATAAAGGCCAATTCATACAATATATTGTATCTCCTACGCTCATACTCTGTTAACATAAATAAAATAATTATTTTATACAAATATTAAATCATTTTATTAGATATTTTGTGTGTATGTGTGTGTGTACACGTCACATATACATGTTTTATAAATATTCGTTATATATATACATGTACTACATTATAATGTATGATTTAAATATAGAATGATTTCAAACTTGCGATAAGTATTGAGCTACTTTAAAAATTCTTATAGAATGTAATTGTAAAAATGTATTCGAAATTTTTTATCACTTTAGTTTACATAATAAATCTGTTTAAGACTAACTAAATCAAACTTACCTTAAGTATGACTTCGTTTCCGGACCAGCAATAAACGTAAATTTGTACAAACATGCAAATAGTATACACTATCAAAGTAGCTGTTTCAGACAGCGTACTATGTGTTGACAGATAATATACACTTGTACATAATACCAATATACTGCCAAAGAATTGGACAAAGAGTACCTGATTGAATATAACATTTACCGTTTTAGCATATCTGTAATGATACCATGTTAGTTAGTTGCAAGTTGAAAGTTTTTTTATTACATGTAATTTTTGCAATTTTAAGAATTGGTAAAATATTCGATAAATATTCTTTGCATTTGTTATTCATTAGATCAGCAATTTGAAAATAAAAAATATCGAATATAATTTTTTTAACATAAAATAATTCAAATTTCTTAAATTTATCAAATTTCTTTTAAAAAAGTTTTTTTCAGAGATCTATTAATAATTATCCATCAGTTCCAAATAATTGCGCCACACAATTATTCGTTATTTTTTATTTTTAAATCTTCTATCTTTAAATCTTCATCTTTCTATCAAGAATATAAACATAGCAATGTAAATAATATATAGCAGTAATTAATATATTAAAATATATTACAAAATGTAAATCAGATTAGACAAATGTAATGCAAAAGAATTGATTCTAACTTGTAAATCTTGAGATGATGATATACATATTTTGATATTATCGCTTTGTTATTATTTGATGAAGAAAGTGATTTTTCTATACATCTAATCATTTTATCTTTTATTAATTTTTCGCTAGTTTTGTTGGCTATTAATTTGTGTAGACGATTTTCAAAAATTTCAAATTGAGCACATGTTTGTAGAAACAATCCAAAAACTAGAGTTTCCGTGCCAACGTTAATAATAGTAACAAAAATCACAGTTATGATCTGTTGAATGGATGTAATCAAGAACATTGGAGATGTATTGTTAAAATTGTACGGTAACCATACGCGATAAGGTAAGTGACCTTGTATAACGTTTAGCACAGATCTTATTGTGACACCAGTAACAGAACTTGTTGCCAAAAGTGAATATTTTATCGAGCATGATCTGCAAAAGTATAATTAAGATTAGATTTCATATATTTTCTCAAGTCTCATTATGACATGATTTTAATGTCTTCCTTTTTTCGTTACAAAGTTTATAGGAAATTTTATTAGTCATTATAAAAATTTGATTATTATTCTCTGGTGGGTGTGTATATGCGCGCGCGCATGAATATGATACGATTCTGCAAAAAGAAATATTTTAAAAAAGATTTTAATAATATATCTTTGAAACAAAAAAGAGGCTCTCTACAAATCTCCAAATTTTGGAGATTTGTAGAGAGCCTTTTTATCGAAGAAACGATTCTCATAGTCAATTGCATTAGATTAGATTCGAGGTTTCAATTTTACGCGATAAATTACTAATGCTTTCCTATTAAAGTACTATAACAATGACAACAAACGCTTACCTGATAAATTTATCAAATTTTGTTTGTATTGCCATTTCATCCTCACCTCGAGGTTTACAAGGTGCCGTCAACAATACTTGTACCAAGTTGATGATAGCATTCCGACGTACTACAACGATAGTTGCTTTACAAGTAACAGCGACGATAGTTAAGAACATTAGAGTATTTGTTGCAAAGTCATCGATATTATCGACAACAAAAATAATATCCATAAATTGGGTTATCATCAAAAAGTATAATAAAATTAATACAATAGAAGTAAACACATTATACAGTAGCTTAGCAACGTTCGATGACCACTCGACAGGTCGCCATACACCACCGATAGTATACATTAAAAAATTTAGAGAAAACATTTGCATGTTTTTAACTCTCTCTATAATCGGTTTATTGATATGTTGCACAAGAATATAGCGCGCGTCTGGATATTGAATATGTAGAACAAATGATTAATAAAAAATTGTAAAAGATCCTTTTATATGTATTAATTATTTGTTAGAAATTAGATATCCGATTAGATAAAGCGGTTAAAAAAATAAAGTTTAATATGATAGTACTTTATAAGCTAAAAGTATAATTTTTTAAATACATAACACAATAGATATTAATTTCTGTAAGTGCTGTTCGCATTTCACATTCGTGCATTTTGCACCAAATTATCTAATTGCCACAATTATCTAATTGTGACAAATATTATAAGTATTTGACGCACAAATTGTACATAACGTTATACGGATTAATAATAGGACAATATTGTTTAACTATGTAAAATGTACTAATGTAATTGAGAGAAGAGAGAGAGAGAGAGAGAGAGAGAGAGAGAGAGAGAGAGAGAGAGATTACAAATAGAGATTACATTAATATTTCTCGCACACTTTTTTAGAATATTTTTCACATTCTTAGCAACATAACAAAATTAAAATGTAAAATTATTTCAATACCGGGGAAAGACAATTAAATTTCAACTATAATGAAATTCTACACTCGTATTGCAACAGACTACGTATGAATTCACTTCTTCAACTTCTTTCAACAACTTTATGCTATTAGTAGCTATCATTAGTATAGAACCTATTATAGTTTATTACGATGCACGTTTATTTTCCGTTTATGCGAATAACGTAATAATGGCTCTAGTAATGGATATAAAGGATATATGTCATACTTGTAACGATTAAGGGGTGCATTTACCCTTGCATCTAAACATATTGTCATATTCCCATCGAATAAAACATTTATTCATGTTCAGAAACGTTGTGGAAACAATTCAGTGAATAAAAATATAAGCAATTATATTTCTTTTATTTAGTATAGTAATATCAAGAATATGTTTAGTTTCATGATTTTATACGTAACGGTTATGTTGTGCTTTTTCATTTGTTTGAGAATGCAAAGAGTGCATTGTCCAGACGTATCAATAAAAGATGTGAGATGTTTTAGAAAAGATATTTGTTCTTTCCATTAACCACAAAAATATGATTATCTTTTTGCTTCAACCTATAATTATTATTAATAAATCACAATTAATTAATTGTTATTAATTGTAGTCTAAAGCTTGAATGTGGTTTGAAGTTTAATATTTATAATTTGAAGAAATCTGGATGGATCGGAATGAAATTATAGAATCTGCACGAAAAATAACTTCTACAACCTCTCTATATTATAACATACAATCTAATACAATTCTATATTACTAATTAATCTGATGTTTCCCAAAGCGCAAAGTTGTACGCAGAATTTATCATCACAATGAAACTATAATGCAAAAATATTCTGAAAGCTTTCTGCAATATCAAATTTAACTTTACATGTTTTTTAAGACAAGTTATATCTTGCATTCAAAATTATATATATTTCGAAAATGTATAAAAAATATTTAAGATAACTTTTTAAGAGATTTTAAACAAAATCTATAAACAATTGAATCAATATGAAAATTAATATGAAAATTTTGCTCGAAAGATGCGATCGACTGATTTTCATTTAATTCAGATTTATATTCATCATTTCATAATATAAATACTTCTATCAAATTAATTACATCGAGAAATAATATGTTATCAAATAAACCTTATGACACTAACCTTAATAAAATAAATATATTTTGCAATGAAAAATTTATTTATGATATGATATTATCGTATACACAGCAAAGTATTGCAAAAGAATACATAAAGTTTCAAAATTGTTGCAAAAGATTAAATGCAGAAAAAGATGCCTTCAAAAGCTGTAGAAAAAGAAATTGAGTAATACATCTGTATCAAAGATATAATAAAAAGATCTTCAACCTGTAAACTGACATTTGCATAAGATTCCAAAGTCAATGTTACCAAGAAACTACTGGTAAACTTAACGGGTTTTGTGCTACGTCTCATAATCATCAGTAGATCCTTTCGTTCATCGATTGTCATCAATATCCAGTCCATATGATATATCGCCTCGCTCATTTCAGCACTCTACGCAAGGAAAAATATTTAGAAAAATTGTGTTAACTTAAGAAACTGCAATTTATAGACAATAATCTTGCAGAGTCTTTTACCAGGTTTTTTCTCATTTACTAATACTACTTTCTATTCAAATAATAATTTTTAACAATAATAATAATTACCTTAAGCATAACTTCGTTTCCGGCCCAGCAGTAAATAAAAATCTGTACAAACATACTGAATATGAAAACGATCAAGGTGGTGACGTCTGTAAATGTCAAATGAGAAGACAGATGATACAAACATGAACACAACACCAATATACTGACGAAAAATTGAACAAAGATAACTTGGCTGAACACATCATTGATCATTTCGGCAAGTCTATAAATGTTTATACATTACATATATCACAAATAATATATCGCACTGCAAGTATAATCAGAAAGTTAAAAAACATATATTTACAATATATCATGCACATATCATCCACTATTTTTGATATATTTAATATATTTAGTAATGTAATATGTATGTATATAAAGTAATTTTATTAACCGTTTGCATATGACAAATACCTGATTATACACAGATGGTGGGAAATGTGTTCTGACAATTTGCCTGTTTGATGCGACGCATTATTCAACGAGTTTTTCCGAGATAATTCCTTCTCTCTACTTTTTGCCATCTTTTGAAGTCGATGCTTCAAAATTGCAAATTGTGCGCACGTTTGCAAACAAAATCCTAATATGGTAGTTTCTGTCGCAACGTTTACAACCGTGGCAATAATCACAGCTACAATCTCTTGAAGGGATGTAAACCAGTATAAAAGAAACGAAGTGCAGTGCCAAGGTACCCATGTATTAAAAGGTAATTGGCCGTCTAAAATATCGAGCATTCCTCCCGTCACAGCACCCATCGCCGAAAATGTGCATAAAACTACGTAACGCATGGAATATGATCTGCGTACGTTTTTTTTTTTTAAATTATAAACATATAATAATAATCATGTACTAATAAAAAATTATGATATGATAAGAGCGGCACAAGGCTGCGATAGAGGCACAAAATTGCTTCGAAATTGCCTCGAAATGATTTGATAATCCTACTCATTGTCAGTAAGCGGTGAGAGAAATATTAATTTTACAAATTGTACATAATTTATACGGATATTGTAAATGCGTATAAATTATGTACAATTGTTAGGTATTTCTACTGTAATTTGCTTATTTGTCTATGTAATTCTATTAGATGGCTGTATATACCACCAACACGTACCATCTTACCGAGACTAATTTGTTGAAAGTGCATCAACGATTGGATATACTAACCTGATTGAACGATCGAATTTTATCTGGATATTAATCTCTTCTTCGTTGCAAGCCCTGCAAGGTTTCTCTTGCAATATTTTGATCAAATTGATAATTCGACCGCGACGGAATATAGCAACAACCACTTTGAAAAATACGCTGATCATCGACATGAAAAATAAAGAACTCGATGCGAAATCTTCCACGTTATCGCTAACAAAGATGATATATAGCAAAATAGTCAGCATCAAATATATCAACAGATATATCGACATAAGGGTGAATAAGCTATACAGCAACTTGGAGCACTTTGAAGACCATTGGATTGGTCGCCACAAACCACTCATGGAATATAATAAGAAATTCAGAGATAATATCTGCATTTCTACAGTTTCTATAATGAAAAGTGCTAGTAGTTTTCATATTTGATAAACAAGATAAATTTTATTGTAAAACGTCTTGTGCCAAATGTTTACTATTATATAATATCATATTCTAACGTATACTATATTGTACGTGACGTTATTAAAAGATATACTTTACGGGAAAAAAAAAAAAAAAAAAAAAAAAAAGAGAGAACTCTTCTTTCGAAAATAGCTTTTTCCCGGTTATTTTCTTCAAATGTGTGCTTAATATAACACACACGTACACGCACACGCGTACACAGATTATTTTTAAAAAATATTTTTGTAAACCTACTTTTCGCAAATATCCTTATGCAGAATAATTTTGTACCAATTCCTTATGATTAGCGTTTTTAACAAAATGGAGTCGTGTGTATAATTATTTTTATTTATATGTGCATCGGTGAAAATGATTAATACGCAGCAATATAAGCGTACAAACGCGACAAAGGTTCGTAAGACACTATGGATAAATGCGTTTGCGGCAACCCTGTCGTTCCTATGCGGCTCAAAATTAATGATTCATTAATAACTTGATGTAACGGCATCTTGTCGATACCTTATACCAGACTTGTAATTATAACAATGATATCATTTAGGGATATAATTGAGGAATGTTGTCTCTTCCGATGAATTCCAACATATTGTACGTATTGCACATGTTCCCAGGAAATATTTTATCTGAAGAATTCTGACAAATATAACGTTTACTCGATTTATATATTTTTGCATTTTTTTACATTTACATCTTTGCCATGTATTGCGAAATAATATTTACTTCTTACAAATATCTCTTTCTTATTGTTTGGAAAAAATTTTCTCTAAGATCAATATAATACATGATATTGCGTCAGAAATATTATATATTTTACATATACATGCCACACATGTGTCATGCATGTGCGTATATAGTATATTTAATTTTGAATAAAAGAATCACGATTATTTTTTAATGAAGAAATTTATCAGTTAATTTTTTACCACCTTATTTTTCAACATAATATTTCTCTATAACCGTTAATTGTAGTCATTAAGAAATCTAAATTATAACGTTCGTAAGAATACAGCCGATATATTCACCCTCTCGTCGCAACTATAATTATACATCTGCGTTTATTTCTCGTCTGAAGCAGTCTGAAGCAAATATTTATCTGTCTCCTCGTGTCATCGTTTTCTCGTTCGCTAAAAGGTTTATTTTGTTTCAATATAAATAAGCGTTCGAGGTCTCCATCGAGATCTTTTGAATTTTCATACATTTAGATCGTGTTCACAGTTCACAGTTACCATTCCATT
Organism: Pogonomyrmex barbatus; assembly: GCF_055798465.1. Taxonomy (NCBI): domain Eukaryota; kingdom Metazoa; phylum Arthropoda; class Insecta; order Hymenoptera; family Formicidae; genus Pogonomyrmex; species Pogonomyrmex barbatus. The sequence goes on from NW_028297110.1 coordinate 690,991, forward strand.
TTACTGTGTGTGAATTTTAAACGTATATACGCTTTTTAATAACGGTTCCGGTAACGTTACAAAAAGATCCTCTTTGACCGGTGAGACCGGAAGAGATGGAAACGGTTCGTCGGTTTCAAGGTAAATCACATTGACCGTGAGCGAAGCTCACCTCCTTAGAAACTCAAAGTTCGGACGTTTCTCTCCTTCCCGTCTTTCTCATTTCGCTCGCTACATCGCTTGTAATGTCTCGGTGACACACTTCTGATCTCGGAGCTGCTTTTCTGTGTTTCACCTTCGGCTCGCACAAGAGTTCAACGATCCATCCAAAACCGTGATCCGCGGTAGACGGGCAAGCAGGGCGGTAAGCAGGCAGGCAGGCAGGCAGGCAGGCAGGCAAGCACCGCTAGTAGGACACTGTCCTCAATAGCACGTTGAAAGTACGTGTGGTGGACGTCGGTGATCTTACGAATGCTCTCTATCGACCTGTATAACGTATCTCTGTGATGGTGCCCTCGGCGCACGAATAGACGGGCGGTTCATTATATTTGAAAATATAGCGCCTAGAGCTGACGCGAAATCGCTTCTAATGGGTGGATGAGCGAGTTGGTTGGTCGGTTGGTTCGTGTGCCAAACATCAAGAACGAAAACCTCTTCACCTCAATTAACACCGGCGCTAGTAGTAGTAATGTTGACTAGTAGTGGTAAAGTGGGTTGTAGTAGTAGTAGTTTGTAACCGATAGCCTCGCGCACGCGAGTTTCATACGTGCTCGTCCTCTTTACGTGTAAACTGTCTGTTAGATCGCAAAATTCATTTGTCACGCGTCAAGAATAAAAAGCCTCGACTAAATCTTATTTCACTTTAAGTAATAGCGAGCTTTCGAATAAACCAGCAATTTGTCATATCGGCGATTCGAGAAGAAATAATATGTAATATTTTTAATTTAAGACATTTCTCTCATAGAGCATCGTTTTTCATCGAGCTAACGCAAAGATTTTTTTCAAGAGAAGAAAAAAAAAAAAAGGAAAAAGAATGAAAAAGAAAAAAAGGGTAATGAGGGAAAATGGAGGCAATTTTCTTATTACCTATAGAATTTATAGACACAATAAATACTCGTTTAACATGTAACAAAGAATTCGGCATAAACATTCTTCTCGAGGCGCAATTGATTTTTGTTTAATCATTCTTACGAGGATGTTTTCTCTCGATGTGTTGTGTGTCAAATTTTATTCGTTGACTGATGATTTGAGAAAAGTTAAATATTTCCTACGACTTTTATGGGTCGCGCGTTTCACACTTTTTGTTACATCGCGGTGCGAAATCTGCGTTCTCGCGTCACATCCGCGAGAGATTTTCAGATATCACGCTAAATGCGTCCACGCTAAATGTGCGCGAAATAACAATTCGCCGCGATACGCTTGACGGCGTTGCTCATTGTATACTCGGTCGACAGTGTGGTAGTACGGAGATGAGACAGTAAACGGGCTGTCTCCTAGCTGGGACACATTGTGCCAGTGGTTGGTCTACAACGGTGAGCAGACAGCAGCAGATACCAGAGCGACGGAGGAAGTGGATTTCATTAGTAGTGGTGGTGGCGTCGACGGTGGTGGTGCTTGGGTGCTCGGGTGCTCGCGGGTGCTGGTACTGGTACTGGTATTGGTACTGGTACTGGTACTGGTACTGGTACTGGTGCTCTTGATGTTGCTTACCGATGATAGTAGTGAATTCACGGCATATTTCGCTTTTCTCTTTGTAAGTTCACAATATCATCACACATCTCTCCGTCGCTACTCTCTTTCTCTCTCTCTCTCTCTCTCTCTCTCTCTCTCTCTCTCTCTCTCTCTCTCTCTCTCTCTCTCTCTCTCCCCCTCCCTCCCTCACGGGCTGAGAGATCTACATCTTTCTCACCTCCGTAACAAGCTGGTACCACACGACTGGCTTTTGGGACCTTTGGTCTCACTGCCATTCAACTCGTCTCTCTCTCTCTCCTCTCTCTCTCTCTCTCTCTCTTTCCTCTCTCCTTCCCCCCCTCTCTTTCACTCTTTCTTTCTTGTTTTTTCTTCTTCTTTTGATTTTTTGCATCTTCCGCATATGCCGTTCATGCACCAATGTAATTGCGTATGACCGAAAAAAAAGTGTGTGTATCCTCTTCACCGACGTCGTGTCTAAACGAGCCGATATACGGGAAGTAACGGGAGGAAAAATCAGTTGAAAAAACTCGCCGCTCACGTATACTGCCTCGAGTGTCGCTTTCGTGAATAGTTCTGCGCGCAAATACAAATACGAAAGATCGCTAATTTTGCGATCGGATTCCACAGATTCCACAGTGCGATATCTCTTTATTACTGATACAACTTTAGACCATCAGGTAATGTAAAGTTCTAACAGTAAGATTTTTTACGAGAGTGAGATGTTATAATATTTTATATATTCCCGCGAAAAAAAGGGAATCGAATATGAATTAAAGATAAAGTCATTTTATTCTTTAAATATGCTGAAAATGTAGCATGTATTTGCATGTAATGCTGGATGCATTTTCAAAAAATTACGTAGGATATTAAATAACGTGCCAGTATATAATTTATGCAAGATCTTAACAAACTTGTGCTTTTGTTGCTTATACAAAATACTTTAATTATATGACATGTGTATGTATATCTATGTGTATGTATACATACACGTGTCATATGATACATATTCTTATTTATTTAATTCTTTCATTGTCGATTAAAGCATTAAAGAAAGAAAGACACTTTTTTAATTATAAAGAATTCTTAATTGCATCTCACGCAAATCTATGTACGTACGTCTATCGGTACACATTATGATACCGATATACTTGCAGAATGTATCGCGTACTACTTTTTCTCGTCTTCGTCTACGGAAGCATTCGTGGAATGCAATTTCCTAACAAAGGAGACGTACCTCGCCTGTATCATCCGCGCTTTCTAATGTACGAGGAGCCATACAACATCGAATTCAAGTATCACAATTACGAGCAGATGAGCCGTTTTCTTCGCGCAACGTCTCTTCGATTTCAAAATCTCACCGCGTTGTATTCGATAGGAAAGTCGGTGAAAGGTATGTTATCTTCTTTACCATATTATAAATCTCCAAATCGATTGTAGGATAAACGGCACGTTCCTAGAGGAAGACATTTTAAGTTTTATTTTTGACATTGTATTTGTACATTTTAACCACTTTTAATCATTTATTTTTGAAAAGTGGAAGAAGAGCGGGATATAATCAAGCGATATTCGTATAACAGGTCGTGATTTATGGGTAATGGTCGTGTCATCATCGCCTTACGAGCACATGATCGGAAAGCCCGATGTAAAGTATATCGCTAACATACACGGAAACGAAGCTGTGGGACGCGAATTAATGCTACATCTCATTCATGTACGTAATTATGTCAAGCGTTGGAATTTCCACATCACGATGATTGTCCGCGTTCACAATAACGAGCAACATGTACAATATATGTTGTTATAATAATTCGGTTTATCCGATTTATAATAATACCAAGAGATTTTTTTTCGGATAGAAAAAATTTTATCGGACACACCAAACATTATGATGTTTCATAGTGATGTTCAATCAAATTTCAAATAACAACCCTTTGTAATTATCAAAATCGATTAATATTACCAATATTAAATTGATATGTATAACAATCATCATTTGACATTATATGACGAATGATACATATATGTTTCTTATAAATATAATCTTTTCCTTTTCGTTTCTTTTTAGTTTCTCGTGACGTCATACGGCTCAGATGCATATGTTACATGGTTATTGGATAACACAAGAATTCATATTTTGCCGTCGATGAATCCTGATGGCTTTGAAGTCTCTAAAGAGGGACGCTGCGACGGTGGTCAAGGCAGGTTAGATTTTTACATAAAATATTTTACCTTCGAACGACTTTTACTTGTTGATCAATCAAATTGCCAGTCAATTATTTGTTAAAATTTTATTTTTCAACTTAACGGCCAATATATTTTCAAATATTAAAAGTATGTTGCGCTTTATATCTCACAACACGATCACAGATTGAGTTGTATTTATTTTGAATTATGCGCTGACGAATATCTACGTCGTTAGATTATATGCCATTCCGCTGATTTTTGCTAAAGGAGATGTCTTTTTGAAATGTACCGATTTATCGCTTTATGGCCCTTACGTTCTTTAATCTCTCATTCATGTTTGCACGAAAGAAAGAAGCACACCTATTTTTAATCTTTTAAGCACACCTCTGTGATTCGATGTATGATTCTACAGGTATAACGCGCGCGGCTTTGACTTGAATCGCAATTTCCCAGATTATTTCAAGCAAAATAATAAAAAGAGCCAGCCAGAGACCGAGGCCGTTAAGGAGTGGGTTTCAAAAATTCAGTTTGTGCTCTCGGGCAGTCTGCACGGTGGTGCGCTCGTGGCCAGCTATCCCTTCGACAATACTCCAAATTCGCGTAAGTTGAAACACCTTTGAATTATCATCGTGTTGAAATCGGAGCTGAAATCGTTAGAAATCGAAAGAACGGACAATGTAGCTCGCTCGATCGCCTATCCGAGCCACGGAATTGCATCGATCGCGATCCGCGTAACACCGCACTCGCGATCGTGATCGTGATCGTCGTTTGTTACGCGAGATTCCAAAAGAAGGAAAGAAAAAAAGAAAACGGAATACCGGAATAAATAGAAAAAGGATAAGAACAGAGGCATTTCTTTATTTTTCCTCTCTCTCTCTCTCTCTCTCTCTCTCTCTCTCTCTCTCTCTCTCTCTCTCTCTCTACTTGACCCTCCTGGATGCCAGCGATATTTCGACCGTTCGATTAACGTTTCGACCAATTCGTTAACGTTTCGTTTGTGTAAGATTACAGACAGCTATGACTATAACTGTGCATATAGCTCCGAAGCTGTCATGATATTATGTAAACTTTCATGCCGTCAGGAATATGTCGATCAGCGCCACTATGTGCAGGTATTGTGCAACATATATGATTATTCTATTGTTAGTGCTCAATATAAGTGACATTATCATTTACTTACGCAAAGCGTATATAAAAAGCATTTCAGAGTTATTCTTGATTATTCTTAATTGACTCGGGTGTGATCTTGATAAAGCAAGATTGAGAAAGAAAGAAAGGTAAATGATAAAGTCTACGGCTTCTTCGCCAAGATCGCGCTGAAAAGGTAGCGATCAGCTACTTGTCAAGCTACTTGTCAAATTGCATTTTTGACATCTCAAAATGAAATGTACAATCATGTATGACATGAGCGGCGTGTCCTCTTTACAGTTTTGTTCCGACAAAAGAAAAGGAAAGAAAGGAAGAAGAAAGGAGGAAGACGAAAGAAAAAGAGGCGACATGCATACAAGATAAGCAATCGAGATGATTCCTCGTGTAAAGATTAAAGACACATAGCCGACGCGATATTTTCATTGAGATTAGAGCCAAATCACACTAGAACTAAAAGTTTGAACTAAAAAAGAAAAAAGCAAATACCCGATGATTCTGATACAGCCTGTAGATTATCACGAATCATGCTCTATCGGGAAGCATATCTATAATGCAGCAGGAACAAATTTAAACGATAACAGCCTCATGTAGAGAGAAATAGTGTTTCAGAGTTTCACATCGACGCCGAGCATCTCGCCGGATGACGACGTGTTTCAACATTTATCGTTGACGTATTCTCGAAACCATGGGTCTATGTATCAGGGATTACCGTGCTCACCGTCCCAGCCCGCATTTAAGCGTGGAATTACCAACGGCGCCGAATGGTACCCGCTTACCGGTGGAATGCAAGACTTTAACTACGTGTGGAACGGCTGTATGGAGATCACCTTGGAACTTTCTTGCTGCAAATATCCACCAGCCGCAGATTTGCCGCATTACTGGGCGGAGAATCGAGTGGTGAGTGACTTTTGAAATAAAGTCTGTATGACGCTTAGAAAGGAAAAAAGAAAAAAATGCAGCACACCCCGCGTTTGCAGCCGTTCTATATTAAAACGCGTGTCTTACTTCTTTTCCGATATTATTATGTGCATTTGCTATATCCTTTCAGTCTCTAATCAAATTTTTGGCGGAGGCTCACAGAGGTATACACGGTTTTGTTGTCGATGAAAATGGTAATCCCATTGAAAGGGCTTCCGTTAAAGTGAAATCACGAGATGTCAGTTTCTTGACGACGAAATATGGCGAATTTTGGAGAATTCTTTTACCTGGCGTTTACAAATTAGAGGTAGGTACATTGCGAGAGAGAATCCTAACTATTTCTCTATTATCTTGAGCGCTACTAGCGCTACTAGCTAACAAGATACAGTTAAATAAGAAATTTGTTAAGAAAATAGCATTAATTGTCTATATTACATAAAACACGTGCATGCGCACGTGTGTGTGTGTGTGTGCGCGCGCGTGCGCGCGCGCACGTATACATACATAATCTTGAATCTAATATCAATCTTGAATCTAATATCATACTTGTCAGGTATTCTCGAACGGATACATACCTCGTGAGGTGGAATTTGTAGTAATCGAACAACATCCGACGCTCCTCAATGTTACTCTTTATTCGACAAAAGTAAGTAATAGCATCGTAATAGTATTAACAAATGTAAGATATTTGTAATAATCTTTATTGACTTACGTTAAGTAATATCTACATAATTTTTTATATATGTTTATCGAGAAAAAAAATTGGTTTACAAATTGTTTTTGCAATTGCTATTCAAAGAATCTTTGAAACGTATATACTTTAATCTGATTGCTTTGTATATTTTAATTATTACTCTTACATTTGTTTTTGAAGCACATTAAAGTTCATTATATTTTAAACAGAGACAATATGATGAGGAAAATGGGTCCATTTTATACAATGGGAATACCGGCGGAAGACCTTATCCGCACCGGGAACATGCGTTACATTATCGGCCGCAATCGGGAGTTAATACTGCTGCGGATGCCAACAACGGTATCTTCTCGTCTATTAGTAATGGATTCAACAGCTTCATGACCAATCTCTTTGGATAATCTTGTGAAACATGTGCAAAAATCACATACACTTATACGCGCGCGCGCCTACACACACACACACACACACACACACACACACAATTATTTATTCTACATGTAAAGTAAAACGATAGGTTTAGTCTGTCTATACTTTACGATCGATAAAAATCGATGTGAATAAAAATCCGATTAATCGGCAAAATACTGCCAAACAATTTTAACGCGACCTCTTTCGCATTTTGCATCGTAATTTTATGTTTAACATAACTTCCGCATCATTAATTTATATACTCGTCAGGAATGTATATTAAAATATATACTTTTTATTATATTTAGAAAAACAAAGACATAACTATTTTTATCAGTCAGGAATATATAATACATAAATACCTAAAGTATCTAAATGTATTGTTATAAAGAATAATTAACATAGCTTTATAATTAATATCCTTAATATTTCATTTAGGTAATAAATTCATTATTTATTATTTAAGTTTTATCTCTACTGTTTATGCTCAAATATAATCATCAAATAAAAGAGAAGAAAAAAAAAAGATTAATTAATTATTCTTTGAAACGTGTAATCGTCTGTACGATAGCTGCAATCCATACTGCTGCGGCGTAAGCTCCAGCATCCACTTCCGTTAAATATTGAGCTTGTTTTATATAACTAGCTCGTCCCGCTCTATAAGAATGCATCTCTATTAGATCTTCTACTATAATAAATAATTAAATTGTGTGTGTGTGTGTGTGTGTGTGTGTGTGTGTGTATGTGTGTATGTGTGTGAAAGTATTGGATAAAAATCATTACATCATTAGGAATTAGATTTTTTTAATTTTTAATGACAAAAACAAATGTTTTTTTTAAAAACAAAATTTTTGAAATGATTATTATGTGATTATTCTATAACTTTTCTACTCACTTTGGTTTCATATGTTTTGTAGCATCACATCCTTCCCACGCTGCTGTGGCTATTTTATCATAAAAATTACTCCGACATTCCTTTAACAATTTCTCATACATTGCATACGTCGCGTATATAGTATCGATCTGTAAATATCAATTAATATATATTCCAGTAACTTTAGTACAAATCGTATATTTTGCAATAAAATAATTTCATTAATAATAATTTCATTTCATTAAAATCATTTTTTTAAGACAAGTAGCGATATAGCGCGAACAATTCCCAACTCGGTGGAACACTCTTCTCTCATCGTTGATAATAATAATAATAATAATAATAATAATAATAATAATATAATAATAATATGTAATATGTACTTCATAATTAAGGATAATTAAGGATAAAATGCATAAATATGAACCATAGTTCTGTCACCAGCTTTCGCTTTTCCGTATTTCTCCAAACAATTTAATCCACTGCGGAAAGCGCAAAACCAAACGTGACGTATATCCTCCTCTTCTTGCTCGAATGACGCCAACATTTTTGCGCCAGCTGTAAAAAATAAACAATATAGAGCTCCAGAAGTCCCGCCCATATGTTCCTCCGCGATATTCGCTATTTCCGATAATAACGCTGCTGGATGTGTCAGAGGCAAATTATTCAAATTACTTAAAATACCTACGGATACATAAAATTGATGAGCTTATTGAAAATTGAGAGAGATATATGCTGCTTTCCAATAACAGCATAAATCGACAAGTATAGTTACACTATTTCTTGTCTTTGTTCTTTACCAGAAAGCTAAACGGGAATAAATGATGATACAACTAGCCTTGTCAATTTGTATCTCTTATTGGAAAGCAATATACACATATATATATATATATATCGCTACGTACCGTCGGCAAATCGTTTCAATGTCGAACCGCAGTCTCCATCTCCGCAACCGCGGTCCAGCTCATTTAAATACGCCTCTTTTTCAATAATAGCTGCAGATGCGTTTTCCAAACATGATTTTATCAAATGCTGATCGCGCACGTTTAACGATATTCCTATCATTTCCGCTTCTTTTTTCTTTGTATCTCTAAATGGAATGCTGTTTGTTAAAGTTGAAGAAACGCTATAGTTACAGCCTGGCCAGCAAGGTGCCGTTGTTTCTTCGTCAAGACACTCCACGAATACATTCCCGTGCTCTTTCGTTAATTTTAGTAGACTTATATGTATCCCGGCGCTATTTAAGGATGTCATTAAAACACCGGAATAAACGCGAACAGGTTGTATATTCATGTTTCCTGCACCAAAGGAAATCTAATTTATCTTTATAATTGTAATAAAGAAAAGTTTTAAGTAGAGCGAAATAAAATAAAAAATAAATCAAAATGAAAAAGGAAAAATATTATGCCAATTCAGTCAATTCCATAAAAAGTCTATCCCATAAAAAAGAACAAGTTTTTAATGGTAAACGTCAATAATATATTCAATAGACATGTAATATGGAGATTAAAAATTGCTCACGAACTGTCCAACTGTGTCTTAAAGATGACACCAGACATTATTGATTCGTCACTTCATAAGTATTTTATCATAAAAAAAAAGAAAAAGAAAGAAAAGAAGGAAAGAGAGAGAGAGAGAGAGAGAGAGAGAGAGAGAGAGAAGAAAGAAAAAAGAGAAGAAAATTGAAAAAACAGATAAAAGAAGAAAAAAAGTTACTCACGAAGCTGTTTCACAACCTCATAAACGACAATTCCTTGTTCCAATTGACTTAAAGCACCAAAATTATTGATTATAATCGCAACTGAGTCATTAGCGGACAAAGATAAGGCCTCGCAAATGCGTTTTAGCATTAGCGTCACCAATTCGGATGCGGTCCTAAGCTTAATTCTCTCGTATCCTGCCTCTCCGTGCACACCCATTCCACACTCTATCTCATCCTGTGCAAGCTCGAACATGAGACCTTGACCTGCATTCGATATTCTCTCAAGCATAAGCTAGAGTGATTCTAAATCTAAAGTGATTTTAAGCTGCCAAGTATAATAGACTTATTCTTTGGCCAATATAGATGTCCTCTTAATAAAATTCATAAAAATTCATGTAGAAAACTGAGACTTGAAACTTTGATATACCCTTTCTTGACATCTTCGCGACAAAAATAATGTAGTGTATTCTTTTAAATATAACATTTCAAATATGCAAATGTGACACTTTCTGCATTTCTTTCATGATCGTTTGTCAAATAACAAGTGATTACGATGGAATGCTCTCCATTTAATTAATACAAGAAGATTTGACTTTAGACTTTATATATCAAGTATCGAAGAAAAAGTAGTTAGGCATAATACAATAGGACTAGAGGAATAGACATTGTTTGGATTCTGATGATAATCTACCGAATGGAGGAACAACGCGTAAAAGTGCTTGGCCGTGCATGATTGTGACGTGCGTAATTATCGTGATTATAGCGCAAACGTAACGGTAACTTATGAGCCTCTATTGTCCGTATACCTGGTATAGTACACGCGGATAGTCCGACTCCATAAGTCGCAATGTTTTGCGAAACACATCGCGCAATTTCCGCTACTTGATGCAGAGAAAAACCTTTTTCAGCGAAAGCACCCGCAATTTTGATAACAAATAGCATGCCCACCAATCCACGCTTACCAGCAACGCTCAGTTCATTCTTGGGAATGCTGCAGTCATCGCCAACGATTATCTCTTCCACCTGAGCTTATCACGAAACATTATAATTTACACACACACACACACACACACACACACACACACACACACCACGCGCGCGCGCGCATGTATATATGTATACATATGTATGTATTAAATAATTGATAACTAATTAATTGATTAATTAATAAATTAAAATGAATTAAATTTAATGATAATTTTAATATATATGTTATTTGCAGTTTGCGACGTTATTTGCAAACTGACTGTTATTATTAATTTTACCGTGATGTCCGCTTGTCGAGCTTTCTCGATCGCTATACCAAAATTCAAACAATCTCCCGTATAATTAGGCACTACTATTACAATACCAACTGAAAGAAAATATTAATGTGACTTTAATAAAAAATTGTTTGTAAAGAATAAAAGAGATAAAACCTTTGCTGTTTTCTGCGATGCGCTGAAGAGCATACGTGATGTGAATGGATGGAGGTGCTGAAAAAATAGATCCCGCTATAGAAGCTGTCAACATGCCGCTACCAACAAAACCTAGAAATATAAAAAGTTTTATACATAAAGGCTTTCGTTCTTTTTAAAACATTTGCTAATTTTAAATTACTCTAATAATTAAAATAAAACGCATAAATAAAAAGTTATAGAGATCAATTATTATTTGTATAACAATTTTCATTTTCTATTTTTCAAAAGAAGAATCTGCTCCCATTTTTTATAAATGAGACAAGTGTGATGTGTGCTAAATAGGATTTCTTCAACTTAATATAATAAAACACATAATCTAATATACATATAAGACATTAATTACAGACATTAATTACCTGCAGCGAATGGTTCATGTCCACTACCACCACCGCAGACTAAAGCCACTTTATCTCGACGATTTCTATACTGAAATATACATATAAAAATTGTATTTAAAGAACTAAATTATTTATGAAAAAATCATGCAAATGAATAATTTAACTCAGTAGTAAATATAAGATCTAAAACTAAATATAAGTACTAAATATAAGATCAGCCATTATAAATAACCATGTAAACTTTGAATGATAAAGTTAAAGTTGTCAAAAGCTTAAAATATTTAGTACATAATTTTTATTTTGCTATTTCTATAAATAATTTCTATAAATACAGTTTAAGCTTTTCAGTTAAACCTTATCACATCTATGTCGGAAAATAAAATTCATTTATTTAGAAAAATAAAAATATGAAGAGAGAGAGAGAGAGAGAGAGAGAGAGAGAGAGAGAGATTTGAATTATTTACAAGTATGCTAGAAACAAAATTGCTACAAGTGAAATATTTTATGTCTTTTATCATAACAAGCAATGGAGAATATACTATAGAGAATATATAGAGAAGCATATTTTTATATACATACATCTGAGGACATTACAACTCTGTGCGATACGTGGTATTCCAATTGTGGATATGTGTATGACAATCCTGATAAAGTCTCGGACACAGCATCGTTTATTGAGTTAATTAAATTTTTCGACGGTACCATCGTAATTCACGAATTAAACGAAACGCTATGAATATTACTGTCTCATTGAATTAAGCAAATCAAAATAAATTTCAGTTTGATATGTTGATCTCTGCCTTTCGATTCCGGGTTATCGGAACGGTTCGTGTGACGTATTACATATTTGATAACCGAGATCTATAGATCGAAATGACGCAACGAAATTAAACGAAATTACACAGTTGCTTGCTGAATCGAAGTACGTTTAACTGCAAAGTATAAATGACGATTTATGTTTCTCTTACATCTTTCTGTGCATTTATGTAATCGCTAATTAAGTCATAAGAGAGGGAATTGAGACGTATATGCTTGGTCAATGTAATTACTTCTTAATGTTAATAATCGTCAATAAGCGTAAACTTTTAACGTTAACGTCTAAGCTTTTATAATATGTTTTATTATATATGAAAACTAATCATTCAATCATATTTATCAATCAAAACTTATCATATGATATTACAATTTTTTCTTCAATCCTTGTAAAGAATGAAATTTATCTTATTTGATTATTGATAAAAAATATTTTTATTAATTATTTTATTATTATTATCTTTTATTTTCAGCGACAATGCCTGGAGATTTTTCGCTGGATCAACCAATCAAAAAATTTGACTTTAAATTGGTCAATCGGCAACGTGAGCAATCGAGTATCCAATCGGTACTAGGCATAGACATAGACCCGATTGTCCACGTTGCTGATTGGTCAATTTAAAATATTTTTTTAATTGTTAATTCAATGGAAAATTTCCAGGCATAGGTCTCTATAAGTGGCTGTGTCCAATTAAAACGTGATCAAACAGGCATCCGAGGGATCCGATTAGCGCACAACGCTAATTGGCTAATTAAATGTAAATTTTTTATTTGATGGTCCATTGAAAAATTCCTAAACATCGGCTGATGTGAGTGGCTGTGTGCTCTAGTACGCTAATAGGACCACCCCGTTAAACGCTCTCGTTATTTCTATATACAATTCGTCTTTGCTTTTTCATTTATTAACATGGCGGAAGGTCACGTGACGCGGGATCAGAGATTAAAGGTACATACATACTGATACAAAGTGCCCATACTAGTTATACTATGCTTTCTCAATCGTACGTTTTCTGCCTGAACGTAGCCGTTATGTATGTACTGTGCTGTTTGTGGTAGTGCGTAATAGCTTGTAATTTTAAAATGCCTATACAAAAAAAGGATAAGAAACCAGTAAAATGAATGATAGATAGTATCAATTTTACACATGAAACGATTCCAAATTGTGCTGTTATCGTGTTTTTCCAACAAATTGTTTTCCACTGCACATGCAATTTTATCTCTTACGCATATAAGCATCTTCCGGTCAGCCACGAGATAAACGGGAGCTTTGGCGCCAGCATAACCTCGCTTCGAGAGAACCGCAAGAACGGTTTTGAAATACTTAACGGTTTTTGATATTTCGATATGCGACTGATAATATTTTGATAATTCATCCGAAGAATGAAGGATCTAGAGGAAGTCAACTGCGAGGTAATATGCCATGTTATAATATTCAGTTATCAATATAATCAGTTGGTAGTAGGGATTTTATAAGGTTTTCGATTAATGTTTTTCTATTTTGGATATAATTGTGCTGAAGATATAAAAGTGGATATTCTATTTGATGAACAGGGATAGTCGTCATTTTTTATGATCTATTAATTTTACCTATAATTTGTTTTCTTGTATAGATACGCAGGACTGTAAATCTTCAATTTCCTGTATCAAACTGGTTAAGGAATTTAGAGTATGGCCAGTCTATGAACTTCCAAGAACAGAATAACATTGATTATCGTGGAGGGTTTCTACACAATGCAACATGTGCATGGCTGAGTTACGGTTGTCATTTGGTAGTCTTCAATGTAAAAACGGGAGAAACCATTAGCAGATGGACGTTTCGTGGAATTATAACATCCATTTCTCAATTTCCTGCACAATCTGAAGAAATTCCATTACTATTGGTTGGAATAGACAATTGTGCAAGCAAACTGAAAGATTCTTCTGGTTTATTATGTATATTTGCTTGTAGTACATCCCGTGTCTTGAGAGCTATCCGTGTAAGTATTATTTAAGCATCCTTTAAATGTCTTAATGAGCCACTCAATTTCCTATCGATAAAAATTATAAAAAATTATAATAGATAATTTTTTTATACTTTGCATTGTCTTTCAGATGCCATATGGAGTAGAACAAGTATGTGTTGTAGCAGGTGGTGCAAAATGGGAGGAATTTAATGATAAGAGACAGGATAACGTACTCAATGAAATGGATGGAATAGCCTGTGTAGTTTTGCGTAATCTTCAGCATATTATGATTGATCTCCGAAGATCTACATGGGATACACATAATTTCTTTGTTATGGATGAAACATCACCTGCAGAGATAGATTTTCTATCAGCGAATCAAGTTATTGGCAGGCATCATTCTAATCGAGAAAGACATGCAGCATATAATTTGCTCAATAGCCGTAAGTATTATAGACGAACAATAATTATTGAATATCCATCTAAGTATTCTCTATTATTCTCATTTAATACTATATCGATACTATTAATAAGAATGTGAAAAATAGGAGAGTTATACTATAGTTCATATCTGTAATTATAATGCATAAATTTTTGATTAATACAATGGTAACAATTGTTTGAAAATTCAATACATTTTAGGTATAGAAAAGTACATTGGCTTTAACAGAGAGGATTTCGAATTATCTTCTTTACTCGGCGACAATTTGACCACTGCGATTATTAGTTCTACAAAGATTGGTTGTTTAATTTCTGGCTGTTTGGGCAGAGTAATAATTTGGCAGAACGATGGTACCATACAATGGATCAGTACACCCGTCGATGAAAATATGACGGTCACGCATCTGGCCTTGTTAGAACCCACAGATGATCCTAGACCATTTTATTATTTGTGGGTAGTTTTTCAGGACGAATTGTCGAAAGCACCACCGATATTGCGGATGTACGCTATGCTATTTGAGAGAAAATATTGTAACAGAGAGATAAACTTGTACTTTAACTTGGAAGATGAGCCCAGCCTCAAGTTTGAGTCAGAGTTGAATGAAGGGGACAGGATCATCAGTTTGTGTACCATTGAAAGAGAATCCAATCCAGAACAAACCGAATCGACTGGTAGACGAGGCGAGGATAATTTGCTGCTTATTGCTACCAATGTGAGAGTACTACTTTTCGATTTGAATCAATGGTACAAGGAGCAAATGCCGCATACTGTCAGCGAATGTCAGAATCCAAACAGCATACTGGCAACATACCGTACACGATCAAATGCACACAACGAGGAAGACAATCAGGTCATAAGTTTGGCATATGTTCCATATAGTTTGCAAGAATTTCTCAGTAATGGTCCAAGTCCGCCAGAGGAATTGTTCTACCCCAACTCATTATCACTCGAATGGGTAGAGTTAAACCCAACGAAATTGACATTCTGGATGACACGTGGTATCCAGGCCGATTTGCTACGTGAAATAGTTACAGCAGGTCCAGTTATATTGATACGGCCATTTGAAACGTTCCATAGATGTCTCTCTATTGGATTGGTACCTTTTAACTCAGAGTGCTCGTTTGCTAGCGATCAGAACGTACAGCGAGAGATGTTGCTGTCACTTTGCCTGGAACAGCTCTGGTCCACTTTTCTGGTAAAATGCGCCACAGAATGGTCGGACGGTAGTGCTTCTTACTTATATCCCACTTTTCTTAAATGGGGCGTTCAGAGAGCTTCTATGATAAAAATGATGGCGGATCGGCTCTGTATTCCTTTGTTCGATCAGTCAGGCAGCAGCATCGGTGAAACTGATGTGAGAACTTTGCGTTTTTGCTCGCAACAATTGCAATGTCTGTCCAATGTAGTAGATAAATTGCCTTCCACGACAATGGATTTAACAAAGCAACGAAGAACATTGAGACGCGTGTCTACATATTTTCAAGTACTTCTTTGGTTCTATGATGTAGGACTGTTGCCTGAAACACAAGATTTGAAGGAGAAAGAAGAAGACGAGAATGAGAACGAGGACGAGAACGAGGATGACGATGAGGATGAAGATGAAAATGAAGATGAAGATGAAGATGAGGATGAGGATGAAGATGAGAATGAGAATGAGAATGAGAATGAGAATGAGAATGATGGCGATAACAAAGAGAAGAAAAAGAAGAACATGCTGTCCATCTCCTTAGCGTTAAGAGTGCCTTATCCGTATGAGAAGCTTTCGATGCTTTACAAAGAAAAACGAGCACAATTTTCAAAGGATAACGATGGCAATGGCGAAAACGAGGAAGACTTGTTTATCGATGAACTGATAACGCGTGAGTGTCCCATGTTGAAAGCACAATGGGAAAGAGAAGGTAGCACCATCACGAATGGCTGCTATCCACCGCCATCGCTGCAATCTTTGCTACGTTCTTTTTTAACCGATTGTCATCACACGGAAACAAATGAAATTAGTTGCAGGCATCAGATCACAATTTATCTTCTGATGGATCTCGCAATGTTATTGCATCCCGCGCTGTATCCTGCGGTGAAGCAGCTGATTAAATATCCGTCTGCATTCATGATGAGCCCTAGTCTTATCAAGCTCACTCAAGCGTTCTGGCTGCTCGATCACGAAAACTATCAGAATTTTCTTGATACAATAATCGGCCAGTTGATTTGCGATTCCGATATCAAGGACTGGCACCATAAACTCATATTGCGCACCTTGGTACGTAATAATCAACACAAACTGGCGCTCGTATATCTTCGTGTGAGGAAACCTCCCTTGTCCTCCATGGAAGAACAAGGTATGGCTATGAGTCTCTCAGTCGAGTATGGTCTGGTGCAATCTGCTTTTCATCGTCGGCCGCCATGTCATTACGAGCAACTACTAACGAACTTCTTCCGAGCGTGCAAGAAATACGATAGACTCGACGAGGTTTTGCATTTGGTATTGGATTCTGAGGAAGAAGAAGTATTTATCAAGTTTCTCGAAGAGAATAAGATGGAAGATTTGCGATTATTATATTATCTGCAACGATGTCGTTATACGGAAGCGATCGGTAGCCATCCGATTCGACAGTATCAGTCGAACTTTGTCAAAGATGTACAATCCATGTCGCTCAATAGTCAAATGCTCAGTGCATATGAGATGACTCTACCTGACGTCACGAAACGATTTTCTACGAATGCGGCCGCAATAAACTCGGATACGGATTTGAAGGAGCGTTATCCCAGACCAATGTCGCATTGTAAAAGCCACGACAAGCTGCGAACCATATACGAAACGGTGATCACAAAGGCGAGAGAAACCTATCAACGAGGAGAGAAGGGTCAGATCCCATTTGTGAGCGCACCCTGTACGTCACTCAGACTTAATAATTACGGCGCAAACGTCAATTGCGTTTTATTCCCATCGCTGATGCGCAAGAGTCGCGATAAACGCATGATTGATCAAATTTATGAAGAGGATGAAGATAATGCAGACGATACGTTGGACAATATAAAACGCCGAAAACTATCAGACGGGAACATTTCGTCAAGTAAACGAGCTTCAGAAGAATCGGGATTGATGGCAACTTTTGAAACGCCTCTGGTAAAGCGCAAACTTGATACATCTATGAACAAGGATCGTATCTTGGAGACACCGCAATCAATTTTGAAAATTAGACAACTCGTAAAAAGTTCTACGTCCTCTGATATCACGACGTCCCAAACGAAGGGAGACAGATTATTGGAGAAAGAGAGGAGAGTCAATAGACAGATACGATTTAACATCAATCAATCCAAAAAAGTTTTAGTGAACGAGGAAGAGGAAAGAGATGTAGAGAAAAAGGAGGAAGAAGAAGAGGAAAAGAGAGAGGAAGAAGATGACAATGAGATTGATGCTCCAAACGCGAGCAATGATGGGTTCATCAGTTCAAATGTGAACAGCAAATCATATTACGAAGACACAGTTTTGAGTGACAGTAGCAACACCTTCAGTAAAATTTATGCCCGTCCACGACCTAGCCTCAGAACAAGTGTCTTACAATCGTCTGTAGAAATGTCACAGGAAGGTGCGAAGAAAGCGATTGATTCATCTACAAATTTGTTCGCCATAACTTCCTCGACTTCCAAAGAGACGAATAAATCATCCAACTTTACCCCAAATATATCGAGAAATCGTGACTCGTTATTATCGGCCTCCATTTACTCGCCCGCTGTTCTATCTTCTGATAGTAGCGTCGATATTAACTACTCGAAGAAAGCAGAACGTACCAGTCCATTACAATGGAGATTGTCTACGAAGAGAGACAGTAACGATAAATTTATTATTTCGTCTACTCCATTAACAAAGATTGTAGTTTCTAAATCTATTAATAAATCTATTGATAAGCAAGCGATTAAAGGAGACGATGTGAGTAATGTGTATAAGACAGAGGAGGATCTCAATGTGCTAAGCACATTGTCTGAGTCTAAGGGTTCTGTACATATCGAACCATCTGCTTCTAGTGAAAGCGATCTCGCGGAACAAGGAAATTTAAAGAAAAATGTAGAGAGCGAGAGACAAGACAAATATAATAACGGAAGAATCGCGAGGAATGAGAGTCCAAGTTTGCAAAATTACGGGACGCCTATAGCCTCTGAAAATGTTGGATCGAGTTCGACCGTTTCGGAAGAATTTGATGAAGAGTTATTCCAATTGCGAGACGAGGAAGACAACAATGAGCAAGAGGAGGTATTCGAGAGTCTATCTACGATTCTCGAAGACACGCAAATGTGTTTGGATAGCCAAATTTTTTCGGCCTCCCGTTTATCTCGCGAGATGTGGGATCCGGAATTGTGTCAAACGGATGGGTATAACGTGACGAAACCTAACGGCTTGCAAGAATCGGTACAGATGAATGATATTGTTTTAACCGATGACGAATCTGCGAGTAGCAGAACTGTGACACCGTTAATATCTGATGAAACTGATAATAACAAAAGAAAGAGACATTCAGTTGATTCGGAGCATATATTATACGACATGCCAAATATTACAGATGACGAATCTGATTCCAGCACTAGAGAAACCGAAGAAACAAAAGCGAAAAACGGTAGATATTCCAATTTACAAGGATATTATGTGACGCGGAATATTAAAGTGGAGAAGAATTGTGAATCCAATGAGACGACATGGAAATCAGAAATTGGGAGAGATAGCATTTCGAAAAAAGATCTTGAGAATGCTCTGCAACCGCAATCCGATGTCGATATCGAAAATGAGTGGAAAAAAATTTTTTCAAGTTACGTAAGGCTAACTAAAATAGAAAGCAATAGTATCGAGACTTCTAAAGGAGCAACTGAGGAGATAGCCGAGAGGAAATTGTCAGAGGTTCAAAATAACTCGAAAAATAAGACGAATGAAGTTGAGGCTACGGATGTTTCATTTGTACGTACTAGATTGCGTAGAGCAAGTTCGATGATGAAGGAGACGACAAGTTCTCCATCAGAAAGATTACGTGATAGAAGAGCGAAATCTCTCGCGAAAGACATTATTTCGCTAATGAGTTCGGTAGATAAGAGTTTTGAGTCGAAATCTGCGGTAGAAAGTTGTAACGCACAGTCGTTAGCAAGAAGGAGAAGAGATCGTTCGTCCGTGACGAAAGAAATATCGCAAGTCGAGATGAAAGATAGCGACTCCGAGAGTGTCAAGGAAGAGTTACCACAAGTAAGGAGAAGCACAAGACTCGCTTCTTCCGTGAGAAAAGAATTACAAGCAGATGCCCCGATCGAGAGGAGTTTCGCGAGGTCAAAAAGTGTGTCATCACTCACGAAGTTGACGAGTGACGATGAGGAAGGCGGGAACATAAACAAGAAGTCTCAGCGACGCGTGAGGAAATTTTCGATGTCGTCCGATGCAGACGCTACAATATCAAGCAGATCGTTGAGATCGTCCAAGGAGCGATCGAAGGAACGAGATGTTACAATGACCCGAAGACGCGGTAGTTCAGTGCCTAAAGAGATAACGGCGCAGCCTATACTATCACGACGACGTAGGTCCAGTAGTATTATAAAAGAAGTTATCCCGGAAGCCGTCGAATCTCAAGAGGAGCAAAAAAGACTCGAGAAAAAGACTTTCGTCGTGAAAAATACGGAGGAAGTTGTCAGTAGACTAACGAACGCCCGCAATCGAAGTGCATCGATGCTGTCTATACCGGAGGAATTAGAAGAGATTTTGAGTCCGCCATTGAGAGAAACGAGATCCACCAGGAGAAAGGCTGCGCAAAGTGACATGAGAGATAGAAGAGCGTCCAGCGCCGATGTAATGTATACAGAGATGAAAAGAAGAGTCAGGAATGTCAACGCCAGAAATATCACGGTGGAACCAGCTATAGCAGAAGAATCCATGGAAAATGAGGTGAGAGTAAAACTCGAAAGAGATAAAACCGTGGATAGCCAGGAAATCGCGCAGAATGCTCCAACGTCCAAGTCAGCTACGACAATCAACAAGACGAAAAAGGAGCCGGTGAAGCGGAAACGAGATAGATCGCACAAAACTAATGTGAATCAAGAGACTAGCAATCTGTTTTCCTTCTCGCTGCCGGAGGAAACGAACGATGTGCCATCGGAGAAAGGTAACTTCTAAAATTGACCGCTTGCCGAGTGAAATGGTCTTATGATCATATAGAAAATGTTGTATGAATAACAAATTGAATTTTTTATCAATATCGAATTTTTCTCTCTTTAAAATATTGTGACTCTTTTGAAAGCCATTTTCTAAACTATCCTTTGAATTCCTTTCTATAACTTCCAGATTTCCATTACAAACATAATATACATAATTTATGCTAAATGGAATTTCATGATCGATTACGTTCGCTGGGACGTAATACCATTCGCTTATCGAATAGCAATATATAAATATTGAATTGATGGCATTTGACGAGATCGTAATTTTTTTTGTGCAGACATCGCAGACATCGGGGAAGTCCCGAATTATGTGTTCTCACCACCCCAAACCAGATCTGAAAATATTTCTCAGAACCAATATCGTAGGTTGTTACTCATTAATTGATTTTACACAGTTACAACCAGCATTCTTCTTTTGCCGCTATGTATTCTTTCGCTCTTTTAAGCTTCAATTATCTTTATGTCGTCTCTTTATCTGAGAAGAAAAAGATAAAATCAGCTTATATCTTACTTTTTTCCACAGAAAAGTAAGTTCATTTATACCGAGCTATTATCAGAGAGGAAAGCAACAATCCACTACATCGAAACCTCATGGCATCGTCAAATCCGGCCGTTATGCTCGTTTAATCGTGAATACTTTTGGATCACAATTTCGAACAAGATTCGTTGTATCTAAAAAATCCAAAAGTACAACAAATTAGAACTGGAAACTTCCCAGGAGTTGTAACGAAGCTAACGCACATATTATGGATTTGTAAATTTTTGGATACGCTCCCTCACATTCATTTTACTGTATCGCATATTTTTCTTTTCATCGCATCATTTTTTCATCATGTCTGCTTACGTCTATCGAAACAGTACGAGATTATTCGTTGCAAGCATTAAAATTTTTATAATATTCGTAAGCACATATTATGCATAAGTATTTCAGATTCTTCTCAACATGATGCGCGAAAGAAATGATATAAAATATTATATGCGCGTGACAATTGTCAATCAGCCTTTCAGTGTCTATATTCTGTCAAAGATATAATACCAAGTAATTTTACTGGTATAATGAACAACTCTATAAATGATAATAAATGAAGACCGAATTTGAATTATCATATCGTATTTAAAAATTGTGAAAAAATGATTGCATTATATTGATTACTAATATTGACATTCTATCGGACAGATAGATTTAATTATTTGCAAAGATAGGGAAGCAAAAGCAGAGAACTGAACGATGTTGTTTTCCTTTCTTCTCTTTTTCTAATCCATATATATATATATTTTAAGTTGTCAATTATTTTGGTGCTGGAAATATATGCTAATATGATATTGTGATTATCAAATATGGCATCTCTTTTTTTCTTCTTTTTAACAGATAGAATTTCTCTTGAATAATCTATAGAATTTCGAAGATTGTTTTTATCAAAGATTTTTGTAAACTTGCATATAATATGATAGATATGTTATACAAGGGAAAAAAAAAGTAAATGAAGGAAATGTAAGAAGTAAATGTGCCCGATACACTCGAGTTGGAAGCACTTCCACATCCAAAAAAATTACATTATACATATGTCACAGTTGTATGATAAAATACTACGTTCTATTCAATGTTGGGTATATCATATTATTCCTATATCTATGTCTTTGCGGACAAGTGTACAGAGATACGACTACGATTGAATGTCAAAAATGCATTCTCTAATGACGAACTATTATTGAAGATATATCAAGTGTTTACCACATGTACATCCGCCATGTACATTTCTTTTCTGATGATTAAAGTGGTATTTATTTCGTTTTTACACATACATATATAGATCTCTAAAAATATCAGCAGTAATTAGTTTTTTTTTTTCTTTGGGAGATTTACAATTTCTTTCTCTTTTTTATGTTAATATTTTCAATGCTTGATTTGTAACACAGGATTTTTTATTAGATATTTTGCATATAATAATATATCCTCCTATATTTTCGGCAACAAGAGACAATGTATTATATCTTTGTAAATAATTTATTCACATAATTAACTCATGTATAGTTGTATTGATACAATAAATGTAAAAGAAAGATAATATACGATAATATACAGTATCAAATGAAAAAAATTCCACTCACCACAAAATGTAATCATTACAAATATATTCTAATGAAATATATATTGCTTTAAACTATTGCTTTACTTGATAGAGATTCTTATTCTTTTTCAAATTTATCAATCCTTATATAAATTAAGAATAATACAATAAGTACATACAATAAGTCCATTATACATACGTTATGATGACAGAGAATTGATGAATAAATTTTAATTATATTATTTAAAAATTGGAAATTAAACTTTTTTTTTTTTTTTTTTTTTTTTTTTTTTTTTTTTTTTTTTTTTTTTTTTTTTTTTTAGGAGAATTTGACAATGTAATCTTTGTGAAAATTCTGCGTTCTAATGCCCTTCAAGATATTGTAAACAATATATCTATTTTGAAAATTTGTTCGCATATTTCAAAATTTAAAAAAAGATTACAACATTAACCATATTAAATCGATTTAAATCTTTTCGCACGTATAATGTACGTATGTACGCGCTTTCTTTATCAACACTTTTCCTAAAGGTCGATGTTAAAGTATTATCTTTGGCAGTGTTGTCATTCTTTATCTTCTACTTTATGAACTGCATAAAAGAGTTAGAACTGATTTATAGAGAATTAGTTTATATATATATATATATATATATATAAACTAATTTTCTATATTATATATATATATATATCGAGATTCATTATTAAATTAATTAATCATTATAAAGAACTTGTGTATATAGTATCTATGTAACGGAAACATACCATACAGTCATTTTATAAGAATAAATTGAACGTGTTGGAAATGCGAAATTTTTTTACATACGATCAAGAACAATTTTGAGAAAAGATTTCTCAATAGTTTTTTAATCTTTTGTTACAACTCGTTCATGTGTTACATTCTGTACCTATATATTACCCCCCTGCTCCTCTCCACATGCACACACATGAATTATGAAACTGTAATAAATTCTTACATCGATCAATATTTATATACTGTCACTGTTCATTCGCCATATATAAGTGCATCAATTTGAAAAATATATTTCTTAGATATCGTTCTCCGATTGTCTAAGATATCTCTTTGCTTTCATTTTATGCTAGAAATGCTCAAAAATTCGAATACTGAAAAGCGTGTTATTAAAAAATAACTTGTTTATACTAGCGTCTTTATATATATTTTATATATACTTTCATATATATATAATACAAAAGTGCCAGCATCAAGCGTAAATAGAAAGTCGAGGACGGTACAATCTATCCATTCGGATATTAGCAATCGTAATCTCATTTTATTGCTGGGTAATTAATTCAGTTCTCAAGGCTTGTAAATTCGTATGCCCTTTAAAAGGCACATCATATTTTGCGCGACATATGGCAGTGTATTGATTTATATCGCTATATATGGCAGAACATTCTATTAAAAAATACAAAAAATAATTGAAAAATTTGTGTATACATATATTTCAAGTGAATATTCGTATACACATATCTACGTACATATTTATGTATATTAAATAAATTTTTTTTATTTTACGCACGCGCGCGCCACACATACACATACACACACATACGTTCAATCATATTATATTCAAAATATAACAAAATAGCTTTTTATATATATAAAGCTATTTTGTTATATTTTGAATATATATATATATATATAGAGAGAGAGAGAGAGAGAGCGCTTAGAAATAAACAATACTTATTAACTTGTGTCATTATTTGATAGTTGTAAAAATCAATTTCTTATAAAAGAAAAAATATTAATCTCTCATACCACATATACAATCTTTACTTATCTTTTACTGATGCTTACATCCATCTTTAACTCGTCGCTTGTGTTTCTCTTCATGCATGTTAGATGATGATTGAGTCTGGTTTCGTCGTTGGCCTTGTATCGGCATGTAACATGGTACATCATCCGCCATTAGCTCTTGTGGCGGCGTCGGCAAAGCATAAGTAGGACTTACCGTACTGCTCGAGCTGCTCGAAGTACCTCGATGCATATTATAAGTGGGATCGATAATGGCTGCAACGTTTGCCATTTCTCGTATATTGTCAACAGGATCATCCAATGTTTGAATTTCCTCAGGATCTGGATACTGAGAATTGGCAGGATAACGGGCTCGATTCTTGGTTGACAGAATCTTCAAGTCTAATCTGTCTGGTCTTTGAGGTCGTTCCGCGAGATTCTGTTCATCTGCCTGCTGTTGCAGACGCTCTAGTTTTTTCTGCTTTGCTCTTTCTCGTGCTTTACGAGCTTTTGCACGTTCTTTTTCCTGAAGCATTCGCGCCAACTCGGCATCTTGTGCTTCCATCGCTAATTTTTGATCCAACATTAATCGCTCATCCTCTGGACTGTCATGATTATCTTCTTCTTCTTCTTCTTCTTGCTGCAATTTTCTCGCCAATTCCTGTTATATAAAACGAATTTTAATAATTTATATTCCTTACATGAACCATTTGTTTCATTCTTTTCTCAGATAAACACACACACACACACACACACACACACACACACACACACACACACACACACACAAAATAAAACTGCTCTGAAAAAAAATTTCATTAACCATTGATAATTTCATTCATTAATCAAGATATTGTGATTACCTCATCTTTTTCCTCTTGCATACGCCTTTCAAATTCCTGTTGCATAGCTTCATCTCCCAATCTTAATTGTAATCTCATCATTTCTTGCAATTCGCGTTCTTTTTGCCTTTCTTCTCGTTCCAGAGAAAGTGCAATCTGTCTTGCGACAAGTGCATCTCTCTCTTCTCTGTGCAAAAAAGATATTTCAAGATTTGATAACTTGTGTAAATACCCATCATTAAATTAGACAAATTATATTACTAACTGTTGTTGAATATAAGTTTGATATCTCAATGCTTCCAATTCCTGTTCAACTTTGGCTCGTGGCAAATCTTCTCTCATCTGTGCATTTCGTGTTTTGTTGCCGGTATAATGTTCCTTGACTATGAACCATGATCAAAAATTGTATGTTAAAATAAATTTCTTAAAAATAATAATAAATAATAAGTATTTCACATAAAGCATTCCCCTTTTAGCTTTTACATTCTTTTATAAATCTTATCTTCTATTTTCTATCCTGATCAAAATCATTTTGTTCTTTTTTTTTTGATATATTTTCTTATTAGTAACAGAATTTTCAGCTATACAGTGTATCTTGATAAGACTTCTTTCTCTTTCTTTTTTTTTTTCTATATAATGCCAAATTTTTCAAATTGACCCCATAATTTTGATTTGTAAAAAAAACCTGTATTGCTCTACCTAAGATGATAAATTCAATCGGCTGAAAGTAGCCGTCGTCTTGGAAGAATCCAATGAATCTAGTACTCTTTATGACATGTCTATACCCATACGAATATATAAGCCAAACATTGTCACGTACTTTCTTCGTCTTGAAGTCGATAAGCTAATGCTCCGTCTTCGTGTACCAGCCATTCGCGGCATACTGCAAAATTGTAAATGCAAATAAAAGTACAAATTCACACACAAATGTCAATGCGATGATTAATCCTGTTCTCGACGTATTCATTTATTTGGTCATACTTTAACGCGTTTTCCGCACTTGAAACGAAACAGGTATAAATATGAAAAGAAAAAAAAAAGATGAAACATGAAGAGAGGTAGTAGCCTACCTCAGAGAGCGTATCTTATGATGAAAGCAGTTCAAGGATAAAAAAAAGCTCAATGTTTCTCACCTTCATTTACACGGCCTGCCTTTGGCAATGTGTCCGACCCAAGCACGGATTTCGCCATTGCGCGTTCACGTTGAATTCATGGAATTAATAGAATCATCGATAATCCTATGTTAGGGATATATGTTTACAAGCACCTTGAACGAAAGAATCCGCGATATTGTTTTCTCTCCATCTTGGAACTTGAAACGAATACGATGGAATGGAATAGAACGGGATGGAATGGAATAGAATGAACGCCTCGAAACAATTATTTTGAGCGCTCCTACATACACACGCATACGCGGAAGAAGCTGTCCGAACACACCTTTCGCGAGAATAGAATTCTCAAATTGAGAATATGAACACTTGAGAATAGAAAGATGGAGCATAAGCTAAAGGATGAGGCACGTTTGCGGCGGAGAGAGAGGGGAGTCCACCATATTTATCGAGTGTCGCACATATGGAACTACATGAGACATGTACGTATGTACGCATCGTGTGTATATGAACATCTTACTATGCGTTACCATCATGCAAGTAGCGTAGGATGCGATCCACTTGGTGCTACAAATGCTTCGAAGCATTTTTTGATTGGTCAATTCATAAAATTCTTTGTTCTAATTGACTAATCAAATACTTCGAAGTATTTGTAGCAGCAAGTGAATCGCAGCCCTAAGGCTGAATCCTTGCGAGTCAGTGAGAGCCATGGAATGAAATTGATTAGAAAGTTAGCCCGGGAAAAATGAATAGCCATAAAGTTTAGTAAATAGCCATAAATAGTTCTCAGATAGCAATTGAAAACATAAATAATTAACGCAAAGGAGTCGTTATAATCGTGCAGCTTGAGTAAACGAAGGATTTCTGAATCGAATTCCGATCGGTTCCATTAATTTTTTTCATCTCTTATATATATGATGTTTGGCGTGTATAATTTTAACTGTTGCAGTTCTTTTTTTTTGTATTATTAAGTTTAAATTTCGCGCGCATCTGATTGCGCAGCATGCGTGCGTAGTCACTGAGCATGCAAACGTGACCACGCGCATACTCAGTTCGCTGCATTATGTCGGTATGATAGATTTCTTAATCGAAAAAGTGGTCAACTTTAACGCTTAATATCTCGGTTCGCAAGGCAGACCGCCGCGTTTTTCTGTCAGATTCTCTTATTTTGAGTGAAATCGCGTTGATTGAGCCTAAGTTTATCAAAATCGGAGGTGAAGACCGTATTCTAAATACCTGTTTTATTTATAGCTAACCTCAATTTGCGTTCCAGTCTCGTGAACCGCGGAGTTGAATCTTCGGACGAAACGTCAGTCCTCCACGATGAGCGAGGACGCTGATCGACTGAGCAAACACATAAAGCACTCACTAAGAACGGTGCCGAAATCAAATGTGAGAGATGTCGAGAAATCCATTAACAATTATGTATCACGATGCTGACTTCGACCAAGCTCCGATTGACTTTTGTCTGGAATTTCATTAATGTAGATAAATTGATAAATTCTAATTGTGATAGAAATAATAAATGTTAAAAATTTTACTATTAATGGTTAACTACCAATTAAGTTAATTGGAGTTTGATAGCTGTCAAACTTAATAAATCTAAATCTACATTAGAAGAAAAAGCTAAATGCTTCATTCGATTAAGATTATTAAAGATATTAGAGAAACTAAATATTGAAATGCATTATTATCAAATGCGTCTAAATATTAACAGGTGCTAGAATGCCGCGTTTGTGAAGAGGTTTTCACAGTGGATGGTGTGAAGGTGCCACGTTTATTGCACTGTGGACATACGGTGTGTCACTCATGCCTCCTGCGGTTGAGAACTTGCATGTCAGAACAGCAATTTTTGCTCTGTCCCTTTGATCGACAACCTACTGCTATTCATGAGAACAGCGTCTATAGTTTGAAAAAAAACTTTGCGCTTATTGAGCTGCTTGAAAGACTAGAGCAATCCAACAGCCAGAAGACATTGGTGTTGGAGCGCGAGAGACTCCAGTCGAATCTGTTGTGTGATGAGGATGAGGCGCATACTGCCGTTCTTTACTGCACTGTCTGTGCCACGCACCTATGTGAGACTTGTGATACTGCCACACATTCATCCAAGACATTGGGCAAACATAGGCGTGTGCCACTTTCGGAGAAACCACGTGAGAAACCTCGTTGTCCGATACATACGACACATATAGCTGAATTCACATGTACTCAAGAAGGCTGTCATAATTCCTTGATGTGTTACTTGTGTAAAGAATATGGAAAACACAGTACACACAAGGTAACATTGTCTGTAGCATAGCTTTCCTCATAATTTGTATACTGATATGTTTCAATATCTTATCTATGTTATAATTTATAGCCAGCATTGGTGGAGGAAGAGGCCGAGAACATCAGGAAATCCATTATCGCAGCATTGCAAAAGATGACACAGTTTATGGAAAGCATGAGAGATACCGCACATAAAATAGGTGTTTATCGTTTTTTTCTTCCTGTTTTTTTTTAAAGGATACTTTATTTCAAATGTCTAAATAAAAAAATAACATATAATTAAGATAACTTTTTTGATATATATATATATATATATATATATATATATATATATATATATATATAGTGTATAATTATATATAATTATGTACATACTTTATCAAATATGAATTTTTTAATCTTCTAATTCATATGCATTTGTATTTTCAGAAATAGTAATTGAAGAATTAGAAGGTTGGGCGATTGAAGATGCGAGACGAAGGGTGCGATATCATTTTGAAGAATTACGCGCTGTCCTGGCTGAACAAGAAAAAACAGCGATGGCATACATCGAAACGGAAACTCGCGGTAGACTTTGCGCACTAAGGCAGCAACAAAAAGATCTCACGACCACGAGATCGCAGGTAGCTGGTGTGTGCATTCAATGCGAAAGCATACTCGATTCTGAAGACTGGAAATTGCTAAGTAGCTCGGAAAAAGTTAAAGAAGTGTTGGCGACATTGGAGCAACAACAGCAGCATTATGCACAATTGGGACCGGACTTTCTCAGTCCTGAATCCTCCATTCCTATTATATTCAGCAGGGTATATTAATTTTTTCAAATTTTTCACATACTTAAAATATTTTCATTTTTTTTAACAAAAATCGTTTTACACACACACACACACACACACACACACACAATGTTGTGTGTGTGTGTGTGCGCGCGCGCGCGCGCGTGTGTGTGTGTGTGTGTTATATTATCTTATTATTTTATTTTCTAATTTTTTCTTTTTAATACTTTGTTTTATTTATTTTATTATAGGATAACAGAATACATATTGGAACAAAGATTGATATGCGCGTAGTGATCTTAGGATTAGATGGGGCAGGAAAAACGAGCATTTTATCTGCTATGCGAAATGTTACGTTGCCAAGCCCACCAATTCCTACTATCGGCTTCAATGTTGAAAGTTTAGAATACATGAATCTCGTATTTACTCTCTGGGATGTCAGTGGTCATCAAAAGTTTAGGCCATTATGGAAACACTATTATCATAACACGCAAGCTATTATCTTTGTAGTTGATGCCAGTGACAGATCTCGCTTCGAAGAAGCACGGAAAGAATTATCGAAGATACTTTACGAACGAGAACTGAAGGATGCTTTACTTTTAATTTATGCTAATAAACAAGTAAGTATAATACTTTCTTGTTTACATCGTTAAATATTTATAGTGAAATATATATATATATATATTTTTTTTTAATTTTGAAACTAAATCAAGTTTAAAATTTACAACCTAATTTTAAATATAATTTCATAATTTAAAAAAGTCAAAAGTCGCTTTAATTACGGAATTATGAAAGATTGTATTAATAAGATTATAATATTCATTGAATATATAATCAAGTTGTATATTATTATTTAGATTACATTGTACAAGCAAAAAGATATATTTTTACAGGATGTTCCTGATTGTGCGAGTGTGGAAGAGCTGGTCGATATATTCGGTTTGCATAAACTTTGTTGTGCGAGAATATGGCACATTCAGGGCTCATCATTAGTTACCAATGCAAGCGGTACGTTGCAGGGTCTTGACTGGCTATCGACACAGTGTGTTTAGTTCTCTTCCTTTCATAAAATTGTTTAAGAATAAAGGATTGAAAGATATCTATTAGATTCGGAAAAAATTAACGGAGACCGACTGGATTTGAACTCGGGATCCTTCGTCTACCAATCCGACACTTAGTCTGCACGACCACGACGACTCCTCTCTGTTAGTGTTTATATTCCGAATCTCTTTCATGACCGCTTACAGTCGTCTAATTCTTACAGAATCGAGAAGATACATTTCATGTTAATTACTAGCTTCTACATAAGAACAGTACAAAGCAGACTGAAGTTAGATAGATGAAAGCCACGTGATTTGTATGTATGTATGTATGTACGTATAATCGACGTTAAAAGTGATTTATTTTAGCTATTCTCATGGAATAACTTCCATTAAATATTGCGTGCATTTGGAGAAAGAAACAGTTGCGCGCATGTACACACACATACATACACACACTTTGACGTCGACTATACTTTATTTTTTTATTATTTATGTAAATTTTTTTTTATTCGTTCTATAAGTGTGATATAAATAATGATAATCTATTATATTATTTTAAATCTGTTATATATCTCGTTCTCAATTTTACGAGATAAAATTTTATTAAATCGCGCTATACCAAAAAAAGGAATAATTTATAAGTTGATGAAATAGTTGCTTCGGAGAAAAGTGATGTCAATTTATTTTCTGATATAAAAATGGAGTTACAATTAACTATATTCAAACATGATACAATGAAATAGCATGTATATGCATGCATGTACATATACAATGAAAATTGGAAGCATTTTGCACAATCGATTCGTACACATTACTACGAATGGATCAGTAACAGGATTAGGTTAACGCGTTTGATGAAGATGAGCGCTTGAGGCCTCACAAAAATAAACGTCTGAGCACATCTAGAAAAGTCTTATTTATTTTATTTCACGGTTATTGGACTGTCTCTGATACATAATCATACCAATTGTTATCATTCAGCCACAATTGCACACATCCATCATTCTTACGTTTTTCCCTTTTATAATTGGAGCGAGTTTTTTTTTCTTTGAATTATGCGCGCGTACATTGTACGAAAATTGAAATAATGTATATATTATATATAATATAGTATCGTGTTATTTAAATTACATCTCAATTACCTTTTAATGTATATAAAAACACTTGACAAACAAAAACGGAACAACTTAGAGTCTTTTATGGAGCTACGCCGATGGTGAACACGAGTTAGACGACTCTTTTTCGTTTCTTTCTTCTCTACACTTTTTTTTTCTTCTATTTTCTATTTGTTCTTCCGTATTCCAGCACACATTTCGCAGAAATATACCACTTGATCTAACAGTGTTAACATTTCAGGATAATACGCACTCGAATAGAAAATTCCTTGACAACTAAGAATTTTATGCGTTGCGATACCAAGACCAAAAATACTAACGAAATGTTAAGAAAACTAGAAAACATTTGATTTAAAAGGGCTCAAAACAAGATTCAATATGATGTTAGACTCTCATGTAATCGATGAGAGTATTATCCTGTTCTTTTGCTATTGTGTGTCTTTAGATTACAATTTTGTGCCTATGGGAGGATTTAGTGCGTGTCGCGGCCACATAGCTCCTGGAATACAGTCTGTATTTGTGTCCACATGCGACACTCTTATTTACAGTTCATCATGCTCCTGCGAAACAAGGAAGAAATAAGGCTGTTAATCATTGATTTTACCACATTAGAAAGATCTATCAAAATATATACGTTCAGAAACGAGGAATTCCAATTTTTCTCGTCAGCAATATCAGAAAGGATATGAACATCATGCGTATATTTTTACAAAACCTGATTAAACAGATATAAATTCGGGCAGATAGACTTAACACTTACTTCAGTATCTGGTACAGTGTTGTCCTCTTCGTCCACTTCGTTGTCATCGTCTTCGTCATCCTTAGCGTTTTCGCTTTCCTTGGCCTCTTTATCTCTCTGTTTTCTCTCCTCCTCGTCTTGCTCTTCCTTCATTTTCTTCTCACCTTCCTACAATTTATAGAATAAACAAAACATTTTCCAGTTAATTTATCGATTGAACGTTATATTACATATCGTTAATTATAGATGAACAAAAGCACTTACAAAGGTTGGTTTCCAGACATCTTCTCCGAATTTACGTGCAACCTCCACATCATCAGTAATAAGAACGTTATCGAAAATGGTACCAGATTTAACTTGCCATAAGTCAAATCCGATAGCGCAAATCTCGTCACGCTTATATAGTTCGGAATCGGCAGTATATTCAGGATTATCGATTTCGGGATGAACCCACGGTCCTTTGTAATTGGGATTCTCGATTTGCTTCGGTTTCCATTCGCCCTGAAAAATTATATAATTTTAGGAGTAACAACAAATGAAAAAAATTCTGATAAATTTGTATGTCTATCAGTTTCAATGTACCTTGTAATCGGGATTGTCAATCATAGGCGCTTCCCATTCGCCATCCATTTCATCATCCCAATCTTCGGGTTTAACAGCTTCCGGATCAGGAATGTGTTCAGGCTTATCCCAATCTTCAGGCTTCTTATCATCAGGATCATCAATGCTAGGTCTGTCGTCCCAATCAGCAGGTTTGCTCTGAGATGGATCCTTGATCTTTTTGGGAGGCAAGAAACTCCAATCAGCTTCTAATTCACCAGACTCAACTTCTTCATTATCAATTAGTACCTGAAAAACAATTCAACAAAGTTCAAAATTTTGTTGAAAAATCGTGAAATCGAACAAATATTTGTTTAATCAAATAATAATATGTTGATCTTTGATGTTTATGTATAGTGCGAGATATCACTCCTATACAATTAACAAACAAGATAATCTTTGCTTTATGAGATCCTTTAGCACCTATCCTCTATGGTAATCAATGAGAACATGTGACTCTAGGCTCAAAATTTAATAATTTTATATAAATGTATATTTACCTGATAGGTATTATCAGGTTTGACAATTAATGTGTACAAATGCGTGTAAATGTCGTCTTTGCAACGAATATCCTTATTGATTAGAAGATTCTTTCCTTTATAACTGAAGATAACATGAACCTTCTTAGTTCCAGGTCCACAAATATCCGGTCCTGTAGAAGTTAATATATAATTAAGATAAATAACAGAGAAAGATATATATATATATATATATATATATATATATTTAATTTTTATGTGCATATTTGCATGTAATAATTTTGTTGTTCAAATGATGTCAAGTTCTATACAAAATAAATAAGATAATCATCTTATCTAAGCTCTTCTAATAATTTCTCTGTATCTTATCTGGTGCCTGCAATATGTATAATTACCATACACAGGGCATATCAAAGAGTATTTCTCTCCGAGTTCCTATAGCACTTATCATACAACTGATATGATCAGTGACTCTTAGGCTCGGTATTACTGATCATTATCAATAGCAGTTCTAAAAAAACTGATAAAGAAACTTACCAAACATGATCTGATAAGGACTATCGCCATGCATATCCTTTTGATCAAGAGAACAATCAAATACTTTAACATATCCGCCGCCACAGTCAATGTTTTGTTCATGCTTCACAGTAAATTGAATAATAAGAGTCTTATCCTTATTACTAAACGGAGTAAATTTCCTACTGAGAGCATAAAACCTTGCGTCTTGTGATGTCTGGATACCTGAGAAAAATTGGATAAAATCGTTTCTTTAAGTGATATATTTCATAATAAATTATTCATATTCCTTAGTTTATTTATTTATTATTCTTAAATACCTTTATCATTTTCTGGATCGTTCCAAAACTTTCCATGGCTTAAAACGAATTTTCCGAATTCCTTTCCAGGATGTTCAGAATAGACCCAATTCTTTTCCCATGAATCTGAAATAACATATATAATTATATACATTTAATTCATAATATAAAAAAATATATTTATTTCATATTTTATCAAATATGTTTAATGCATTTTATATTACGTATATTTATTAATCGCTACTTGAAATTACATGAATCAAAACTTGGATTTAAATAAAATATCATAATTTTACAATTTAATAAAATAATAACAAATTAATGTAATTTTATTGGTATAACTATAACGTAATTAGAAGCTGTAATTTTCCGATTTTTATCTACAAAAAAATTGCAAAACAAAAAATATAAAATAATGTGTTCAGATAATTCCTAACCTGATCATATCCCTAACCTGAGGGAGGGGAGGGGACTGAGGAGGGGACGAGAACCGGTTAAAAATTAAGAAGGCGACGCGACATAACTGTACCGGCGGTCGAGAGACAGAAAGATAGCACTCTGGAGTGCTTAATTTTAATGATACATTTCGATTCACAAAAAACGAGAAAAACAAAGACGATCGTCATGCTTTCATTGTGATTGGAGTAAACAAAAAATTTCTTCTGTTGGCATTTTCTTTTCTTTCCTCGTCCTCCATCTGAATATCCCCAGTCGATACAGGTGCAAAAAGAAGCCGAGCTACAAAAAGAAAAATCAAGGTCCATCGTATTCTTTTTTTTTTTTTTTTTTTTTTTTTTTTTTTTTTTTTTTTTTTTTTTTTTTTTTTTTTTTTTTTTTTTATATATTGCGCACTTGATGGGTTCGATTGAAGAGGAGTGAAGTGGCAATGCTAGGAGACGCATGTGAAGATGAATCCTGCTTGCTTACAAGAGCTTGAATTTAACGAGAAAACATCGGCACCGATAGGAAGATCCGTTCGTCGATTACTTTCTGCACTTAAAGCGAGACAGTCTCAACGAGAAAACTTCGCGTAGGAGAGAAAGAGAGAGAAACGAAATGGAGGCGCAGGGAAGACGAGTGCAGAGACATGTGATGACGCGGACAAGCTAGGACCTGTTTTCGCCGAATTACGAATGTCAGAGTCTCGTCTCGAATTCAAGATTGAGTTCTCGAAGTTTCTGCGGGAATTTTTCGATCCGCATATCGTTCATCGCTTCGTTCACTGTTAACTCTGTCGGAGTCGAGCGCACAGATCGACGGATCGATCTGTGCGGCGTCATGTCGGCGGCGGCAGCGGCGATGGTGGCAACGACAAGCGATTGCCACGAGAACCAACTTCCGACTGCGTGTCGCTCGCTTGAACTTTCAATGCTTCTCTGCCCGTTCTCTTTCTTTCTTCCTGGCGCACCGAGGATATACGACCGATGTCGTTTGAATTGCAAAAACATGGATGTGTCACAATACGATTCTTAGGGATTCTCATCGTATTGAAATTGTCGCAATCTCATGCGAGCAATCTCTCACATAAGAGATACATAAGTGAGGTGATCGACCAATAAGACCTACGTCGATCTACCGGCGAGGTGGAAGAAACGGGTCGCCGGAGCGGAGCAGGGCATGCGGTTACCAAGGAGAGACCGCGGTGCCGCGTTCCTGTTCCTTTATTGCATCTGCGAATGATGGCAATGTCCTCGTTTTCTCGTGACATTGTCCTGTCAACCGAAAAATACGAGGAAACGCGCACGGCGAGGGTGTGGTTCGTTGGGGGATCGCGAGACACGGATTCGGATCGGTCTTCGTGGCAAAAGATAAAACCATCGCTACCGCCACCACATCGTCACGACCGCCGACACTGTCGTCGCCGTGCGACGGAGTCCCATCCCGAGTCGAATCGAGTCGGAACCGGTCGGGCCGGGCCGGGCCGGGTCGGGTCCTCCCGAATCAGAAAATTAATTTTTACTCACCGTCGTTGAACTTTTCATCTAGGTAAACCTCCGCAGCGGCAACGGCAAATGCCACGAGTACAACGAATGCGCAGGAGGACCGCATTTTCGGACGCCGATAGGACGTGAGTCCGAAGAAGCCGACGACGAAAAAGCACTCTCCGCCACGACGAACTGGCCGATAATGCCCGTTCCGCCGACGTGGTTGGTGAGTTTAGCGGCCGTCAGAGTAGACAGATGGAGGGCACGGATTGGCGGAGGCGCGCCAGCCAATCAGCACTGACCACGCTTAACCACGGCTGCGCCACACCGTGACAATCGTCAACGCCGTTGATCATGCCGCGTTTCACATAACCTACTACGTCACGCCGATTATCACAATCGCTTATCCATCGTCGATACGGCAGCATAGACAACAAGAACCGGAAATACTGAACTACATCTTCGAGTGTAAGATTCGCGTAAATTTTTTCTTGAAAAACTTGCGATCTTTTTTTTTAATTGTTAATATTAGTCATTTGGTCTTAAATCAAATATATACATAAAGTCTAATTAGCATACGAAATAAAATTCAATTACTCTATATTTTTTTTAATTCTAACCAAAATATATTATCTCCGATGTGTTAAATCTTTATCGATATGGAAATAATCGTTAAATACAGCCTTTAATATTTTATGAAACACAGAGATAAAACAGAACTAAAACGTTCTACACCCATGTCAATAAATATTTAAGTTTTTCATGAAAATATAATTGGACGATCGTTATCAAAATTTCAGTCGCATTTCGGAAGCGCGATAAATATCTATGAATCTTCCTATAAATATGCAGATACATACCATATATATCAGATTTAATGAGCCTAATGGTTCTCGATATCAAGTCATCGATATCAAGTGCGATGTATACAACGCTGTTTCCTCGGCAACAAAAAAGCAAACTTGACATGGCGAGAATGAATAGAATTACTGTGATTCACAAAATTAAAGTACTTGTTTCTCGTTGCCTTCTAAATAATTGAAATTTACTAGTGATACATGCACAAAATCGAGCAGAGAACTTGTCATCTAAATTTAGCAACTGAACACTCAGACTTAAAAAGAGAAAAAGAAAATGCTCTCTTCGAAAGCAAACGCGGCGCTGGCGCGCCTGAAAGAGATTGAAGAAAAGTACAAGAGACGCAAGGAACAAAAATGGAGAGAAGTAAATATTCTTAAGAAAAAAAGAACCTACAGAAATTTATAAAATAAATTTTCCAATATTAAAAAATTGTTATATTAAAATTACGATATTTAAAAAAAAATCAAATATTTTTTAGATAAGCTGCTGATAATGAAATATAGTTGCTTTATTTTTGTAATATACATTATATATTTTTTATTTTTATGTATATCAAATTTGTCATTTTTAATCTTGATATTAATATATTTTACAAAAAAATGTTAATTTAAATTCTTTTCTAGAGAATAGTGATAAGTAATATTAATATTAATACTAATATTAATATTTTATAATTCTCATTTAGGACGCGGATAGCTCAATAAGTAGCATTTCGATAGCTCTTTCGGAAAACCTCTCAGGAGAATCAAAGGAATTCCCAAAGAAAGTCGGAAAGATCAAGCTTGACATAAAAATGCCAGATACTCGATTTGAAGGACACGCAGAGGAAATGAAACTTTCGTTGAAAAGTGAGAAATCGACGGACAAAGCGAGCACAAAATCTTTCGAAGACGCTGCCGAGGTTGATCTTGATGCCACAATGTCATTAGATGATAAATCGTCACGTTTCGCAAAAAAGCAAGAAAGTCCTATCTCGGACATAATGATAATTCAGGAGAACAACTCGATCGAAAGCGTGCTCGATGACTCGGTGACAACGTCGAAATCACTCTCACATTCGAAAACATCGCGGCGAAACGATTCCATAGCCTCCGGATGTGAAGAGAAGACAACAATGAGGTCCAAGAGAGAAAAGGAATCTGACAAATCATCCGAAATTTCAAGAGGAAAAGCGACATCTCATAATTTGTCTATCGCGAAGCGATTGAGTTTATCTAGGAAACAGAATGAAATTTCTAAAGCGCGTCTCGATTTGCGAAAGCATTCAATCGAAGATAAAACGATCGCTAGAACGATGAAAAATACAAACTTTGCAATTCAAAATCGTTCAAATAGTTCGGAATCTTTGCACAACAGTAGCATTATCGAAGAGTCGATCCGCATGATGGAGAACAGCAGTGAAATTATTTCGGAACTTTCTTACTCCGAAAAAAACATGGCTAAAATTGATGATGTTGAGTGTTCTAAACATTTAACAGCAGAGAACACTTTTGCGTCGGTTTCAACTAGTTCAAAACGTCTGATAACTGAAAACGGATATGCAAATGACACCTTCGAGGACATTTCGAGCTCGACCATTCGATCGAAA
Organism: Pogonomyrmex barbatus; assembly: GCF_055798465.1. NCBI lineage: Eukaryota > Metazoa > Arthropoda > Insecta > Hymenoptera > Formicidae > Pogonomyrmex > Pogonomyrmex barbatus. The sequence continues at coordinate 729,752 of NW_028297110.1, forward strand.
TCAAGATCACAACGCGAGGAAATAATTAACGAGAAGAAAAATATGATTAATAGAGCGAGATCTAATGCAAAGAAAATCAATATTAAAGAATATCAGGACAGTGCTGAAACTTACAGGTAGTTTAATATTGTTATTAATTATTTAGCATATATATATATTTTAATATCTTTTCTAAATAAATATATATTTTATCTTGAAGTATGTGATTGTATATGTATACATATGTATATGTATACATTTATGAACTTTATTGTTTTAGTAATAGTAAGATAATAAGTCATGTCTATTTATTGATTCTCGTGTGTAGAAATGTTAATATACTGAAAGAAAAAATAATGTAATTATCATAGTTTAATTAATTATAATGTATGTATAGTTATTTTTGGAGATAACTATATTTTTTATAACTAACTAATTGTCTTAATGATGCAAATTATAATTGACTTAACATTGCGATCACAGCGCTATAAAAACATATAATTTATAGTATATAGTAATTTATAATATATAGTATATAGTATTTATATTATATAATTTTATATAATTTTTATATAAGTAACAAGTCCATAATATTTCTAATATTATAAAAGTAACAACAATAGAAAAGGGCATCAATACTATATATAAATATTTTTCTGTAGCATTTTAGCTTAATGAAGGGAAAGGCATTTCAAGACATTTACCGTGATCATTATCAATGATTTATTATCACAAATATAAATGCAAAGTGTTGATGTTCTCATAATCACAAAACCTTTATCAATGTGAAAATGATTTTGCACAATGTTCGGTTGTAGAGATGAACGAATCATTGAGCTTGATCTGACATTGAAACCAAATGCAACCAAGGTCGATTCGAAATCGTCAAACTATGTCAGCGACGTCGAAAACATCATCGCGCATCCAGATAATATGACCGAATACTCGATAAAATTGCCAAAATCTGCCAGTTCGCGCTTGAGAAATCAGAGAAGTTATCAACATCGAAAAAAGTCGTTTCGAGATGAGAACACTTCAAGCGGTAAAACAAATAAAGTGTTATAAATAAAAATTGATGGCAGTGCCAGAATTGGACTTACTCCAACAGGATGTCAGAACATTAGGAAATCTGATTTAAAATAGAATTTCGCGTGAAAATTGTCTGTGACAATATTAAATAAGAGTAATAAGTATAATAATTAATGAAATATAATTTATAACTTACTTTACTATTTACGCGTATTTATTAAATGCTATATTAGATTATGATAAAACTTTTTACTTCTAAATTTTCAATTAAATTTTTAAATTATACGCCATTAAAATACTCCAATCGTCACAAATAATAACATTAATTATTCTATAAATTTTTGAGCTTTTTTTTACTTTAAAATTTTTTTAATTAAAAAATTCTATTATATTAAATTCTATTATATTATAATAAATAATTTTAATATTTTATTTTAAATTTTAAAGTGCAATCGGTCTAACAAATCTTTCAGCCGCAAGTTCCAATAAAAACATATCGGATTCTTCGAAGTCGTCGACTGGCGACATGACGAAGACAAACGAGAAGAAAAACTTCTCGAGAATGACTACTGTCCAACAAGAAAGCAGCCGGAAAGAGCGCGAGGAAGCATCGAACAAAATGAATGAATACTCGGTAATAGATGTCATCAGATTGCCGGTTGCTGCAGACGACGAGGATAGACTTAAATCGGCGAAATTTAATTCATTATCAAAGAAGAGTGAAAAAGGAAATGAGAATATTTCTGAAGAGAGTTTGGATCATCGGATTTTACAGGATGCTGAATATGTGCTGAGAAAATTGCACAAAGATGCAATCAACGCGCTAGCCAAGAGACACGCGAACTCGAAAAGCGTAACAGAAGTGTTGGAAAGCCCTTCTGGCAGTAAAACTGAGTCTGAAATCCGGAGTGCATCGAAAACGAGAAAAATGACGGCAAGAGACGAGAATGAAAGTTACTACTCTACAGAGAAAGATAGGATAGTAAGTATCAACGCGTATCAGTTGGGATATTTTTTTTCAATCTAATCCTGCAAAAACATTTTTCTTTTTATTCAATAGTTATTAAATTAATGTGAATTTCCTTTGAATAGAAATTTTCTAAAATTATTTTTTTTATTTGAATATTTTATTTCGAAATCATACTCTTTGTAATTGAATACTAGATCTAATTTAGAAATAATACATAAAAAAATATTTTCATATTCATTGCCTTGAAAATTAATATTTAAATCAATGTAATCAGCAATGCTCTGAAGATTACAATGCAATGAAGAATTATTATGCAATTATTATATAATATATTTTGGCGAAAAAATTCACTATTTTCTTACCTTTAATTACGTTTTCAGTCTAATTGTAATGATTGTGAACAAAATAACGTAAGGAAAAAGAAAAGAGAGAAAATAATGAATATAAAATCAGCCGAAACTCGTAATAGCACTAGAGATTGTAACGAAGATAAGGCTTTGAAGTTTGACAGGAAACAAACGCTTAGACTTCGGAAGCGGTTTGTCGAACTGCGACTGCAGCAAGAACGAGAAGACCTCCAAAAATATCTACGTGAACTGAAGGACTCAAGACTAGAATCGGGTTTTACTCAAAGCTATTTCAGGCCTCTGGATTTCCCGAAGATTGCAGAATTTACGCAGCCTGGTAATTTATAAATTGATACAAAGATATTTTTGAACAATTTATTTTTATAAATATTAAGTTTATTTTACTGAACATACATTAAACATTGTATGTTCTTATCAATTGTTACAACATTAATTATCGTATATCGTTTATATTTAATTTTAATAAAAATTCCTCGTATTTTATTTGCGATATTAGCAATAATTATCTTTAATTAAATAAAAACCCTTTTGTCCGCATTCTATTTCGTACATTTTTCTTTTTCAATTCATTATGCGACTTACATCATTTTATTGAATGTACCTGAAGTCGTAAGTTGTACTGCAGCGAATACGCAGACAATTGTGATTCTAGCATTGAATGGAAGGAATCCACATTGTATCGAAACAATAAGAACATAGACCGATGACAGAGCCAACAGTATAGAGCTATATGATGAATGAATTAAATTCATTTTATATTTAAATGAACGCATTCAAATGTATTTGAAATATCTTTTCAAATATATTCTCTGCATATGTAGATGATATTTTCAGTTTATTCATACATTGTCTTGATAACGCAAAATATCTTTTTACCAGATGTAAGCGATTTCGATTCGAAGCCGGATGATCAGCATGTCGTACTCCGGGAGAGAATTTTGGCAATCAGACGTTGGTTGAAAGATCAATATGTCTTGTATCGTGACTACTGTACTATGGCGCAAGCGATCAATGCCCACTATGTTCCCACAACATTGGAGGATGCCAAAAAGGTTGGTGTCTCTTTTTTGAGCTCGATGTTATTTATCACTTGTCAAATAAGAATTATTAAAGAACTTTGCTAGTTATATAACACTATTGTGTTTAACAGTAATATGAGGTGCCAATGCAAACGCAAAGTTCAAGAAGAGAGAATAATTATAATTCATATAATTCATATAATTTTAAACTCGAGCGTATCGCTATCGTGTCGAAAGAATTCTTTTAATCGTGCCATTTTTTTTATAAACAGAACAGCGATTCTTTTTTATCTACAGAATGCTACAATAAAAGGCACGTGTTATTGAGTTTTATTGAAAACATGATGTGTCATACAAAATACGATAGAACTTCATTAAAAATTTTTCCCTTGAATGGAATAAATCTTGAATCGCCGTACACCCACGTCATAAATCGATGCAACGTATAAAATAGCCTATGCGTAGGATAATAAGAGTATTGCATATTCTTTGACGTAATAATGTTTAAAATAGCGTAATGACGTATACAAGAAAGCTACGTCACGATGTTGGCTCAACTGCTTTTTGCGCTATTGATTTTGTGTAATACGGTTGAAGGAAGAACAGTCGGGGAAATTCTTTTACAAGCCTAGGAAATGCATAGGCTATGCCTGTGTATGTTAGCAGATAACTAGATGAGAGAGTACGTTGTGATGAGGGACAATAAGGACGTAATAAGAACCGAATAAGGAAATGCTTAATGAATGCTTAACAGTGCGAATGAGTAACCGCAAACTCGCAAATTATCGAGGAAGCTTTTTACCCGTGTTCGGATAGGTTCTTGAACGAAAGTCTCTCATACAGAGATAAATTTTTTTGCTTGCAGACGATACACGAGCTTAGAAAAACGACGATTGAAAGGTGACGTCGATGTGCCCACCTGAGACGCGTAGTTAAACCGCACGCGACTCGTTGAAGCTATTTATGACAGGTGTCAGATTTACATACTTAGAAATCGTGAGTAATAGAAATTTACTAATTATTTTTTATTAAGCTGCGATTATTTTGCACGTGTTTCTTTTGTATAACATGGAAAATCGTGTAACACGAATTACATAATTGTTGTTAAGTTTTTCCTGCATTGCCCAATAAGCATTAGCTTTTTCACATTATATCAATCGCGAAATAAATGTGCATACTTAAGAAACATTATGCTGTATAACTTTAACGCAATTTTACTTGAGGCTGGAAATATTTTCTTTTTTTAATTAGCCTTTTTACGCGATAGGATCCATATCTGATAGCAGTTTTCTTAATGAAATCAAAACTATGGTTTCTCCTTTATGCAATTACTAAGCTGTGCAATATATTCGCGCTTCCGGCGTGTTGTACGAGTATGTTGTGAAATTTTGTGAAAATCATTCGCACATTGCTCATTCCTATATGAATTATAGAATGAAATAAAATTGCGACACAAAAAGAAAAACAAGGAGAAGAACAAAGATTAAAAGACTAAAAAAGATTAAAAGACAGAATAGATAATGCGTTTCAAGTATGAGTAACTTCATATCATCTTTTTAAAAATTCTATTTGAGAATTCACTTGTTTATTTGATCTTTTTATTTGATCTTATTTAATTTTTACTTTTGCGAAAACTTAAACTATATAATTCTCAAGTATATTTGATTAATTCTAAAAATGGTCAAGTGATCATTTTTGACTGTTTTTATTTTTTTTAATTAATATTTTTTCTGGTATTAAAGATAAAATTTTAAAAGTTTCTAACTTGAATATCCCATTAGAATAAAAAAAAATGTTAATGAAAGTTAATGAAAATAATGAAAGTTAGAAAATTTCAAAATTGTATCTTTAACATGAGAAAAAAGTATTAATTTAAAAAATAAAAATGGTCAGAAATAGTCACTCAGTATTTTTACTCACAGTCAGTATGTTAAAATCACATTGTTATTAAAATCAAACTAAATATAATCATATTGAAATATATGATACTTAATATTTAAAAAAAAAGATACAAAAATTATTTTACAGTAAAGTTATTTATTTAATTTTTTTATTATAATTATTTTCTGTTTTGAAATAATATATTAATTTGAAGAGGATCCAAAAATAGGATTAAAACAGGGTGGGTTCACATTTAAATTGTTATTAAATAAATTTTAACACATTTATATCTAGTGCTGGATCTTATTTGGCTTTTTTGTAATTTTTTGCTATAAATTTTGACCTTTTTTGAGAGGAGAGAAAAATGTACATATATATATATATATATATATATATATATGTGTATATGTACATTTTGTCTTCTCCGGTCTTCAAAAGGACGGTTACGAAATATGCTGAATATATTAATAAATAAGCAAATCTCTGGTAAACCAGTATTCTAAAGTAATAACAGGTTAAAAATGCGTATGTTAAAATAATAATAATTGAAGTAGGCAGATGACACTTTATTTCCGTACTAATATTCAGCAAACTTCACGCTGCGCGTGTCTGTGCGAAGGTGCGCAGCAGCCGTCCGGCGGCGGTCAAGTGGAGGAGGGGGAGGTGGCACGGAGAGCGCACTTTCATTGACGCGACGTTTCTCCCGTGCAGTCTCGTAGCGGCTCTGCAACAGTTGAGACGTGATCGGCCATCCCTACTCGAGCAGGCTCGAGCCTCCGACCGTGATCCCAGAGTTGAACGCTCACCCCTGTGCTTCGCGTGCGGCCTTCCGCGTTTGAGTGGTGTGGTTGTAACTCTTTACATCGGCGGCGGCAGCGGCAGCGGTCGCGGAAAGCAGCAGGAGGGACTGAACGCCAGGGAGCGCCGGCTCTTCCGGTAAGTTGGTCGATTTGCGATAATTGGATGGGTGGGTGAAGTCGGAGTACGCGGAGGGTGAGTCAGAGCATCGGGGTATTTGACAATAGGTCGACGAACGCGGAGATGATTTTGCGTAGGTGAGATCCTTTTTCAATCCGAAATTTTACCGACATTAATATTTATTTTTAAAATTGTTTAAGGTTTGTAGATTGACTTTAATCTGAATTTAATTTATTTTTTACTTCAGAACTAAAAAAATGTAGAAGAAAGGAGAAGAACTAAAAAGTAAATTAAACCAATATTAAAATTAATCTGCATTGATAGAAATGGACATAAAGATGTTCGATAAGGTAAAATTTTTAATTTCATTTCAAGTTTTAGATAAATTGAAATGAATTATTTCATTTATTTAAAGTTATTTCACTGAGTGATGTTATATTCGAAGTCTATTAAAATTTTGTCCGAGATTGATTAATGAAATTGAGTAATATCCATTTCTACCAATATAGATTAACTTTACTCTTGATTTAATTTATTCTGTTTATCTTTTTCTAATTTTTAAAACTATAAAAAAAATGAAAAAGGATATTAAACCGAAATTAAAATTAATCTATATTAGAAATAGACATAAGATGAACATTAGTAAATCTGGGATCTAACATGTTTATTTGCTTTATTAAGTGTGATTCGCCAAAATTCCTATATTTTAAGTTGTTTGTTTTTAAGTTGTTTGTATATAAAACTGTGCATACATTGATATCAAGTTGTTAAAAAATTATCATATTTTTGATAGCGCCAGGCATATTAAGAATCCTGTACGTGTAATGATCAGGGAAGCAAGGATATTAACAAGAAATTATTAACAACTAGGCAAACTTGAAAGGGAATTTTTAATTAATTTACAGTTTGATTCATCCACGCCCTCCGTCATTCACCCGCCATGTACTAAAGCGTAGAGTGGATGTATAACGAAGTCGAATCCCACGATTATAACTTTCTTTGCGTAGGTCTCGTAAGACTTTTATTGAGATTACAATGTTGATTGAAGTACAATGATATGAAAAGCGGCGTGAATATATACGTTGATTTTATGGAAATTCGCACGACTACTTGAATGTTAAAGAGCGAACTCCAATTAGCGTGATGCTCGCTGATGAAATTTTCTATTGATCAAAGTCGAGGAGTGTAAATGCGATCAAAGGAGAAGGAAGAAGATTCGTAATAATGGATGAGTTGCAAATGTACAGGATTAATCACGCGTGAGAAAAGTCTTAAACATTTAAACGTTTAAATATAATGGGGAAGAGCTATTCATTATTATTTTCATAAGCGATATGATTTAATGTTTCCCATTTTTTTTTTGTATCTTTAAACATGTGCAAGGGAGAAAATAGTCGAGGCCATAACATTTAAGAGTTAAATAAGATCTCATAACATAAATGCTAGAATAGTATAATGAGATTGTCGAAAGAATCCATATAATTTTTATAATTTTATTAAAATTCGGGATTATAAATGCTTTGATGTAATTAGATAACTGAATCGTTTTTATCATGATACATTGTTCGACAAACATTGTTAAAAAATCATATTGTCAATGCACAGTCGGATAAATATATAAGTTAAATAATAATATTGTAAAAATCACTTTCGCATCTGCAGTTGTTATATATGAACCGTGTCGAAATTTTAATATCTTTTCGTAGACATAATTTTCAGTGAAAGCGTGATGAACGTAGGTTTCACAGAATCGGAGCATTCTCGTTTAGAACCACGACTGTAGTCGCACTGTCGACGATTGTCTCACACAGGGATATCTATCCTTGAACAAGCGAATCAAGGCTGATGGCACTCACGAGATATACGCGTTATTCGATTCTTGCGCGATTTGTCAAACGCTCCGAGGCCGACGTGACATCGATCATAGAGAGGTTTAAAATCGCACTATATACAGCCGTTTTCTAATATCCGTTTCTACAGAAACGGCGACCCTAATGCAATGCCTTTCTCCGCGAATCTTGAAGAACGTCAATCCAAGTTCAAGATTGATTCACGGCATTTGATTGCCCATGAATTTCTTTAACATTTTTTACACACGATTACATAATTCTATTTATATTTCATTTAAGTAACAAAACAATAGGATGTAAAGTTTAAAGTTTATTTCAAGGATTATAATACTTGGAATAAAAAATTGTGTATAAATATTAATTTACTTAGTTAATTCGTACTTAGTTAATTCGTTTTTATTTTAAAATTATAGTTGCTTTCTATTTCTCTCTTGTAACATTTTTAAAAAATTTTATTCATCTTTTCTTTTATAAATAATTATTTCTCATGGTCTCAAATAGCTGTGAACTTTTATCTAAAAACTCATCGCTAAATTTACTGGCGCGCCATTGATCTAAGAAACGCTAATCCGATCTCTATGGATCCCTATTGTCCATTGATTTATTTCGAAAGAACTAAAAATGATTGTCGGAATGCCTTTTACTAAAAGATTAACGTTAATCAACGCTAATCGTACTTAATTCATGTTTAATACAATGAGATGGCAATAATATAATGCTAATTTTAATTGGGGATAATAAATCAACGTTAATTTAACATTGTCATTAATTGGAAATCAATATTTTATGATCGAACATTCAAATATCAAATAAAAAAAATAATAATTAGAAATTTAGCATTAATTAACAAACAATTTTATGCGAAAAATTATAATTCCTAATTTTATTTGTTATATTGATACACATACATACATACATATTTAATTATTAACAATAAACAAATTTATGTTTATCGCATAACAGGCTATTTGGTATACATAGGTCATGTTAAATTAATATTGATTTTTTTAATCGTAATTAATGATTATTGCAACGAAATCCATTCGCAAGCATCCAATGCGTTTGCATACGGAAAGTTGGTTCAAATGCGAGATTATTTTTATTTTCTTGACGTTTCTATATGACACACGTGGCACTTTAGAAAAACAAACTGCGACGCATCGGTCATTTTTATCGCGTGTCTATTTTATCGAATGTCGTTGCAGCTAGCCAGATTCATTGACCCCGTAATAATGAATGCCCTTTCGCGAAAGGTTGAGTCAGAGGTAAAATTCAGCCGCGTATTATTAGCCGTCGTTACTCCTCGCGATATCGCTAATTACCGAGACGCCTTTGTCCGTCGCGACAATCGATCGTTTGGTACTTCCTTGACCTTCAATAAACACACCCCCTGGAGGGTCTCTATAGAGGGTCGTCATGTAAAAGAAAAAACAGCGACGTTTTTTATTTGCGCCGTATCCTCGACCCTTTGCCGCAACGTCTCATCGATCGATGCATACGATGTATTTATAAACGTGTTCCTGAATGAAATTGAGGAAATACACCGTATGATAATTATGATATAAGTTTATACGTTCGCCCACGTCTATTTAGAACTATTTTCTCTTTAAAAACATGCGATTGTTACGTTATTCCGCCTTATTTATATTTTTAGGGACGTAACGCAGGTACGGTAGGTCTCCTGAATAACATATAAGATTCATTAAAAAATAGCATTGCGTATAATTCAATTATAGGTCAAAGTACCTATGTACTTATAATTTTTATTGTAAAATATGTATGTAAAAATATATCCTTGCGTTTTGATCGTGACACGAAGCAGCGTTGGATAGAAGCGCTTGCTCGATGTTTCAAGGATCCATTGTCTTCCTACGCTTCCTACATTCGTCCTTCCATCTCTTTTCTGCTCTCCTTTTTTCACACACAAAATCGGCACCACGGAAACAAAGAACGTCGTATTCTCGACCATGAAGAAGAAAAAAAAATCGTCGCCGATAGAAAGAGAAGCGAAATTAAATTTTTTTGAAAGGCGGGGTTTTAAATACGCAATACAATTGTATATAAAATGATAGATAATCGAAACTTTTGCGCAGAAAGAAAATAAACTACGGAGAAATAAAGATTCTTAAAATTTATTTGCAAATTATTTTACAATAATTATTTTTATTTTTCATATTTCTATTCGATTCACATGGTCATTAAGCACAATATATATTCTGGATTATCTGTAAGGATATTAATTTAATAATTTTATTTAAGTATCTTTTTTTCTATTTAACTATATATTTTATTTTCCATTCTTCCTCTCCCTCTCTCTTTCTCTCTTTCTTGCTCTATGAAGTGTCCCTATTAAAGTAACTACTCGTCACTTTATGACCTTGATGCAAACGAGTTTTTCCTCGGACATTTTGCAACTGCGAAGTAATATTGTTTGCTATCACGATCATAAATGTGGCTTCTCTTTCGATGAGCGAAACTAGCTGGATATCGGCGAAATCAAGATAATGAGTCATGGTCGTATTTTGTATGGGATGCATCCATAGGGATGTGTAGTATTACGAAATTAATCAGCCCCTGGAGGTTCCATTGCAAATGTCTCTCGAAATACATCGATCGATACATTGATGATAAATCAAGAAAACATTTTTATATAATTTTTATATAATTTCATCTTTAATAAGAAATACATATTTATAAAATAATGATTACTAGATATTTATAAAAGTAGCGATTGTTAAGCAATTCTTTAGCTAGTTGTGTAATATAATTTTAACTTGCGACACTTGTTTAAATGTGAATATATTTTAAACGCATTAAACATTAATGAAAATTGAAGTATATAAATAGATTATAATTATAATATAATTACGAAGATACTTTACTGTTAATGCAGTTTAGAATGTTGTAATTTTAAAACAACTTAAGTCTCTTGGTCTAAAATTACGAGTGAACGAAATAGCTAAAACGTTCTTTGAACAGTGAAGTCGTTTTGTTTTTCCAACGGATTCGATACAGCCCTTTCTACTTCGGTGAAGAGTTTGCCTAAAAATACGACATAGCTCTCTCTCTTTCTTTCACTAAGAGAAATGGAATTTCTTTGGTTATCCATTTTTACTCCAATTTGCCATTAAGACTATTCGTTGACTATTTGGATCATTAAGATCCAATAATTGTTTTCTACACATGGCATTAAATTATATATTACAATATTACAAGAAAGAAATTTGATAGAAAGAGAGAGTTAAATTATAAAATTATTAGTACATTTATTTTATTACGAAACAACATATATTATATATTTTATTTAATATTTTTTTCCAAAATTATTGAATTTTGAATAAACGGCTTATTTGATCGTTAAAATAAATTTCCAAAATAAACCTTCTGTTCTGACAATTAACGTTCGAATTTGCGAGGCTGATATTTCTCGAGACCTTAAAGTGTACTAATCATCGGAAATAAAACACGGAGGAAAAAAACGTCGGAAAAAAATGAAGTAGAATGGAATGAATAAACGGCGGAAAACAAAGGAAAGAAAAAAGGAGTAAGCGACAATTATAGTTAAGAGTGATTAAACAGGGATCACAATGGTCGATGACGCCAAGAGCCGCGTCGAAGCCGCGACTGCAGCTGCAGCTTGGGAGCGTCGTTCGTTTTTTAATCGCCTCCATCCTGTGCACCACGAGCACGGGACAAGGAGCAAGCAAGGAATTACATTAGAAGTCGCTCGCTTTCTCCCGATTATAGATTTCCCGATGAATTCTGAGCCGATCCTTTGCAGAAAATTATATGGAAATTTTAATCGCGGATGTGATTAATTCATGGGAAATTTAAAGATAATAAAAATAATTAACGAAAGAATTAGAAATTGGAACGTTTTGAGGAGTCAGATTCTGATGGCTAAGGACAGATAACAAAGATCTGATAATGATTATTTTAAAAATTGCAATATTTTCTGTAATACATACAGTTTAAATCTTATACATCATTCTATTCTATCCAAGTGTTCTCAAATTTATTTCAATAAAATTATTACAAAATGTTACTAAAATTTCAGAAGAAATAGAAATTAATGACTTAAAATTTTCAAAATTTTTATCATCGAAAAAATCGACTTGTCATTAACTTCTCATTAGCCGTTACAAGTCTTTTGTACGTCTTTTTTAAAAGTAATATTTCCGTGATAAACAAAAATAAACATCACATCACGTGAGAATCTAGAAATTATGAGCATGTCTCGCCACGTGATCACAATTCCATGTCCAAAAAACGTAAATTGTTATGCGTAATGAGCACATTCCCTGTCTACTTTCCGTGCGAGAGATAAAAGGAAATGAACATGTTGAACGCGAAAGGCAGAACGAGGTTTCCGGAAGAAATGCGAATTTCTTCGTTCGATAATTTCATTCTGATGTAAATTGTATACTAGCTTTTCTCTAATTACGCACTATTGCATCGTTTCACAATTTTTATTCGCACAACCCGCGTCTTATCTCGATCTCGAACTTCGCACATTTTATCTTTTCGTATTTCATATAGCTCATCGCATGCTATTACAAACAACTTGACAATTAGCCTAATTAAAGAAAATTTTAGTCGAATCATTTAAACGATAATCTCTGTCTTTCTTCGAATATTTTATCTCATAAGATAGCGATGCATTTATTATTAGATAATACAATTAATTATATATAAATATTTTAGTTAGAATAATGACTAGATAATGATACAGGAAACGTGAAGGAAAATCCGGCTTTCTTTCTATATTCTTATATATGTATTGATATTATCTCGTTAAGTCTTCTATCCTCTTGTGGTTCACACACATTACGGTCATTATATTCCGTGCTACTGTACTCTAAACTATCCTTCGTGCTCTCAGATTTATTTTTTTTTTTTTTTTTTTTTTTTAAAGACTTAATTTACTGATCTACGGTAGGAATATTTTTAAGCGTATATAAGTATATAGGTATGACTTTATTTTATTTTGTAACCGTAACGAATTTACGCAATGTGTCCTCGGCCTCCAACAATGTGTGCAGCTTGAATCCCGTTGAGATTTCAGTCCCGCAGCTGCATTTGCCGTCAGTTTTATGCGAGATTCGATCGTGTAGGCAGTAGTTAGGGTAAAGAGGGGAGGTTAGCGTGCTGGCCCGTGGACCAAGGTGATCCAGTACGAAAGCGAGAGGCACGCACAACGAGCGAGGAGAGATTGCCAGAGAAAAGGGAGAAAGAGAGAGAGAGACGAAGAAACCGACAAGTCAGTGCAAGGAACCGGGGATCACGGACGGGATGATTGAGCCTCCACGTCACGAACGAAGTGGATCGTCGTCTATTGGCATACAAATGTCACGGCGATCGATCGAAAAGGATGATCACGTGGCACAGGGGAAAATATCTAGGCAATGAATAACGACAATTAATTACAGTAATTAACGGCTAGAAAAATTTACAAGGCGACTCGACAAGGAAGATGTGTTACTTGGAATCCACATTGAAGGAGGAAGAATTAAAAAAAAAATGATAAATATTTTTTAATTTAAAACCATATAGAATTTTGTCACTTCTTGTCTTGTCTTGTCACTTTTTGCCTTTGTATGCCTACAAAATCAATTGATCGAATTTGTATTATCGATTAATTGTTCTTTGAATCAATTTTCTTCTCAGTTATTTCGATTAATTTAAACATATCGATCATTCGCAATGCCTCTGTCGTTGATTGTCGTTATCATCCGGTCATCCTCAAGGTGCTTCTTTCCGCCGGCACTGATTTCTCGAAAAGCCACCGGGTGCGAATCCGTGACGAGCGGTTGGTCTCGTCAAAATGGGTGTACATACACCTGTGGGAATGTATTCACGGATCCTCTCTTCGGTTGTTCAGCCAATGGAACTGGGAGAAACTACCGGACACGTTGCGCATCTTGGGTAACCCGGCGTTATGTCGTAATATTCGCGCCGCATTTGAGTGCAGTCGAATGTGTACAGGTATATATATATATATATATATATATATATCTATATCGAGGATATATCGGGGATATATCTAGCATTAAGCTCTCTTATATTCCCGGTGAGATTGACGTGAGCATGTTACAGATATCGCAAAACTGAAAACCGATGGAAAAACGGATCGTTAAAAACTACGCAAGCCGTTAGTTTCAAAAGCGAGTTGTTTTATACGACGAGATATCCTGATAAATTAGCAAAATTTTTAAAAGCGAATCACTTTCGAAATAAATGAATCATTCGAGTCTCATCATTCTTGAAAAGAAGAGCGTTGTAATTAAAAAAATTTGAGAAAATTGTGACACGTCAGAAATGAAAATCATGAAGGAAATGGAAATCATGAAATCATGAATCATCTTTAATTTTTCGTTTTGAATTAAAAATTTGAATTTGAATTTATATTATGAAAAATAGAGAAACAGATGTATATATCACTGTTATTTTAAAATAATATTCCGTGAAGACCATAAATTCATGAATGTTTTTTGTGAATATGTTTGTCACGATAAATCTTTGACAAAGATGAAATATAAACATTAATAGCAGCAAGACAACGATAAAATCTTGCTAGTAAAAAATATCGTTAATTAAGAAAATATATTATTTAACTTGCTTTTTAAAAATTCTTGCTTTTAAAAATATTTATATATAAGTCTATATATTATATTCACAATTTTGCTGTTCGGAAAGTATAAGAAAAATACTGTTGTTGTGTCCCATTGCGGCGTTTATTGCAATAACAGTAAACCAGTAGTAGAATCGGTTACTATTCCTCGTTCGTGCCGGCAATGGCGATACTTTTAATGATTTCATGCCAACGCGTTTACAAATTTTATAGCTGCTATCTCTCGCGGAGCAACCCGTTATAAACACATACCGGACGATAAAGTTATGAAATTTTATTCGTCTTAGCCGGACTTCAATTATCTCCATTATTATCTTTCGATTATGTTACACAAGCGCGTGCGTCGCGCTAGCAGACGTATTTTGCGCAATGATTCCATTGAAATTACGCTAAATGTATATTTGAATCAGACAGAAAAAGTTCAAGGTCGCGATCAGTTCTTACAGATGTTATTTTCACTTCAAAGAGAGAAGTAAAATCTTATGTATTACATTATATTACCTTGAAGCTTTTTTTAATTAATTTCTTGCAAAAAACACCAGTCCTATTTCTATCAAGTTGTGTTTCGAAAATATTTAATTTAACAAGCATATCTTACAAAATTATGAATTTGATATCACTGCTAGAATTCGATCGCATTCGAGATAAAAAGCTCCTTCGCAGCATCCTTTCGCAGCATCCGACACGTGCGTATTCACGTAGTCAATAATCGTTGACAACTCGACTTGTGGCTTTGCTGTTGTCGTCATCGTCGTCGTCGTCATCGGGGTGCTCCTGCAGCATGCAGGATGACACGGGGACAGGCCAACGGGAATCTCGGCGCGAGCAAAGACCGACCGGCCATCCGCTCGTTGTTTGCGCGCTGCAGGTTGCATAACGGTCCGCGCAGCATCCAGTATGCAGTATCCGATGCCGAGAGAAAAAGGGCCGAGCTCATACCGACACGCTCATACAGGGTGTCCCGTTTCCTCTCGCTGAATCACTAACCGTTAATGATGGAATCTTCGTTCGAATTCACGTGCGCGGGTGGCTGCAGTTTTACGTAATTAAATTTAATAAAAATATATCGGACGCTTCATTTTATTCGACACATTTCCTTTCGTTTGGAGAATCAAAATTAAATTGAAATACTGTTCAGGCAAAGTTTATTCGGAAGAGTAAAAGTTTATTTGTTACTGAGCTCGTGAAAAAAATGTTTTATCTCACTTGCTCACAATTCAGAAGGCTAGACCCTGTTTAGACATCCTGATACTAAAATTGTTCCTTAAATATATGTCATTATGTTCTTACATCAACGAAACACGCCGTGTCTCGAATTCCTCAATTCTCATCGATCGCAACTAAGATTACCGCCTTGTAATTTTGAATGTTTCGCTGGATATTTTATCGCGAAATATCTTTGGAATTATCGAGTTTCTTTTATACGACTGAAGAAATAATCGTGAAACGCATGAACTTTATCTTGAATATGTATTCTGTAACGGTGAAAGTCCGTGCAAAGTCAAATAGAAAATTTGTCTGTACGTTATTAATACTCGATACCTAGTAATGAGTATATTACGCGTACATTCATGTATAACACTTGTCTCGTGATAATTAACCAGTTACCATACACATTATTCCGTTTCGCAGGTTTTGCACGTATCGTTAAACGCAAAATTACAGAGCTATAATCGCGCCATAATCGGTTCGTCATCGCAAACTCGCTTACCTTGATGATCTCAAAATTGTGCTCGCGTGCAAATTAATTTAGCAGAGACCATGATGATAAAGCATGATCGCTTACGATTACAAATCGTAAAAGTTACTTATTTATACGTGACTTTGTAATACGTGTAAGTAAATTATATTTAATAATATATATAATAATATATAATAATATTAAGAGGCAAATCTTAATTGTTTCAAACAAATATAAAAGATATTTATGAAGAATTCTTTTATAATTAATTAAAATGTTAGTTAGTTTAGTTCTTGTTCTTATTGGTTTATAATGTTACAGATTTTTTTTTAAATTATGGAGGCGGTCGCAATCGTTTACTTAAGCAAGGCAAAATTGTATCGCAGTAGCTCGATGGATTCATTACAATTCACCGGCCCAGCCGATCAGAATCTTGCGACAGTTTGTTAACGTGGGAAACAGTGACTTGTGACAGAACAAATTCACTTTAAATACTTGTCTTCTTTAGATAGACAGAAGATAAAAGATAATAACTTTTGTATAGCTAATTTTCTGCAATTCATCATTTTTAATGGTGTATATATTCAATTTTTTTATTATTATTCCATAAAAGGACAACATTTTTAGGATTAATTAGAATGTGAACTCGAAACAGTATCCTTGGATCCATATTTTTTTTTTTGCAATACGGAGCTAAAGTAAAACGAGTAATGTTTACAAGGGATCGAGATTTCGCGGATGATCGAAATTGGAATATAAGAGGTCCGTTAAGATGAATTCCATGAAGCGATAGCTGGTTCGCTCATGGTCGGTGGTCGATGGTCGATGGTTGAACGGTACAACGTAAACGCGCGACGACTTCTCTCTTTCTCTCTCCTTCTCTTTTTCCTCTCGGCGTCGTGTACACTATTTTGAGTCTCCTTTAAAGCCTTGTCTACTCTCTAAGGATGGACTCTCTCCAAGGTCCAATTCGTCCGACCACAAACGACCTTCCTTCACGAAAGCAAACATTGTCTCTTGTTTTCTCCCTTAATTTTTCTCGCAACAATATCGTTGTGAAGCGACCAAGGTGTTTGTGTCTACTTTCAATTAATCTCGCCTCGAGTACGTTGAACCATCGCGAGGACTCGACTTGGTTGTAATGCGCGTTATACGGCTAATATTCAATGAGAAACGACATCTTTATGAAGTGGAAGTCGTTTTACGCGCAATTTATTACAGTCCTCTTGAAATCCTCTTGAAACTGAAGATATCGTTATTTTCTTGGTATTCATTATTATCACAAATTGTTAACGATTATTTTTCTAATTTATTGACGTATCTTAATCAAACGCATTTGTTAATTTGTTATTTATTATTTTTTATTTCATACGACCACCATATTTAAAGTAAGTTTAAAAAACATATCTATATTTATATAATTTTATAGATTTTGATTACAATTAAAACAGTAATGGTAAAAACATATATCTGGTCAAGAGCACATGTCTCACATTTTTCATGAATTACATAATTTTTCTTAAATGCCATCACGAATGAATCTTGAGCCTGTTAAAAAAAATGTGTGGAATTTTTGCCGACATGATCTTATATTAGATGCAGATAAATTTGTATCATTCCGGTGATAGAGAGTTTACGAAGAAGATAAGAGAAAGGATGCATATAAAATAGAACGATTATTAAAAACTATACACGTTTCATCATTGCTGTGTCATCTATTAGTAAATGCCTGCAATAAAATTTATAAAAATATCCGAATTGGCGCGATCGATCGTTTGTTGTGAATGTATAATGTTGCGAATTAAAGATCAGACAAATAAAATCTTGATTTAGTTATATGGAAAAAGATAAGAAGAAAGAAAAGGCGACTTAGCGAATCAAGGATCACGAGCAGGATGACTCGTGGCCTCGATGATATTCGTCCTCGTCGACTTGTAACCTTGGCTCGATCAAGTTAACGATTTAACGAGCTATGTACTGCATAATCCCTGAAATTTTTATTCAGGTGATGGCACGTGCGATCACCAAGTTATACAGTCCGAAGGAAGTTTTATTCTTTCAACATCTTCAATTAGAAAGGACAAAATCGACGCGTCAGGACTACTAAAAAATTAAATTTACAACGAGAATAAAAAAAACAAAAGATATGTGATGTAATCACAAAATGAAATCCTTTTAGACGTTCCTTTTATCGTTCCTTTTATCGTTCCTTTTGTCGTCGCTTAAGCGTTTTGTTTTTATTAGAAAATATTAAAAATAAATATCTCTAATTATAGCAATTTGCTAAAAAAATGTTCAATTTTTTTATTTAAAAACTTTTAAATCGTTCCATTCATTAATCCAACTTTTGAATACCGATTTCGTGTAATCACTAAACAAATGTTTTCATCTTCATTTTTATTCCAAAAATTGATGAAGCTTAATCTATAGATAATACACGACTTCGAGCGATATACAGCGATACACATTTATCAGTAACAAGCGAACGTCATTTATTTTCTGAATATCTATTCTGTGGAACGAAAGATAATTTATTATGACTTGCTCGCGCTGACGTTCTTACCGGAAGTTCGCAGCTGAATTAGTTGAACGCGGATTGAGAAATGGCTGACGGGCACTTAGAGAAATATCATTCGTCATCCGGTTTATCGTACGGGTTTTCCCGCGGGGAGAAAATTATAAATGCATTTTCATTGAGCCATTGTATCGTAAATCGAGGCCGTACGGAGGTCTATTAAATCACGAGGATCCAGAAAAGAAAGGATGGAAAGTTACCGCGGTGGCTCGCGTTTCTGGTGGAGGTTGCAGCAGGTTCTTCGTTTGTCTCGCGGGTGCAATCGTCACGCAATGCGAGAAAGGGATTACATGTTGAAAAAGAAAGATAGCAAAGATATCTGCGAGACCAAGTTTACACCTGTAGATACGACGGATACGACATAAAGATTAAACGGATAGCTTTGATGTCAAAAAAAGAGTAAAAAAATAATATGAGTATTTAAAAGAGTAAAAAAATAATATGAGTATTTAAATATATGTATTTAAAAGATTTTTGTATATCAATATATATACCGGATTAAATTATACTTGTCAAGAGTATTTGTATAAAGCGCATTAATTAAAAGTATTAATTAAAAGTTTTATTAAAAATGTAATCCGTTGTAAAATGTTTATTAAAATCAATTTTTAATAGTCGGCGACATTATCGCGGTTTGATCGGCGGTTTTCATCTTTTTCGTTATTATGTAGACAGCTCGAATCAGGTTTAATTTGAGAAAGCTGCTGGGGCTCCTGCAGGATTATAAAAGCGTAAATAAATTAGAAAATTGTGCACATTTAAACGCGCTCAGACGTCGTCGTTCGACGGCGGTTGCAATCGACTGATAAGCGTGAAATCTAATGAGCGTGAAGCAGAGTTACGCAAAATGCATCACGGAAACGGTGTCAAGAAGTAATGATAAAAAAGCGGTTTTTACCATTATCGCTAAAAGAGACTTATACTTTTTACTTTTTATTAGTTTTTTTTTACAATTTTGTTATAAATCAACTCAAATAGTTATATTATTTTTCAAATTTCGAAAGAAACGATCGATCGAGGAATAAATAAAAAATGAAAAGTTTGGGAGAGTAATCATCGAAACGATATCGGCTCTTGTATACGCGAGAGGGAAAATGATGAGATTCCACGCGGGTGAGAGCGATCGCGGCCTCTCCCTTTTGTTCTGAGTATAAAAAGAATGGTCTTGTTATGTGTATAGCGGTCTCGTGAGGTTGCTGAGTAAACCGAATCGCGATGCTTAATATCGGGGTCGCGGAGGAAGTTTCAGCAATACGCGTCGCAACGCAAACTCACGACGCGTAATATCCGTCACTCGCGTAATGAAAAGAAAGAAAAAAGAAAAAAAAAAAGGAAAAAGAGTGACGAGAGAATTATCGATGCCTTTCTTAAGTACAAAAAGCAGCGATCTTTTTTAAGGCTTAATTTTACGCTTCATTTTTCCGTACGCTAAAAATTTCCGTTCGCTGCGCGACGTTTGTCGGCAATTCGTAAACGTTTCTTCGTTTCTGCGCTTTCTTGTAAGATAAAATTCGTGTACGTGGAGGAGGTACTTGAAGACTTTTTGGAAAAATACCCGATCATTGTCTATAATTAAATCCGTCTGGTTTGACGCGCGAATCGCGAGGCGAGAGGAACTTGCAACGGCATAACGCGCGCGGCGGCGGCGGCGGCGACGGCGGCGGCGGCAGAGCTTACACTTTTCTCTTACGTAACGTTGATCGGAGTTTCTGCTCGGTGTAGCGTGCACACACAGTAGGCCGCCTCCGGAGAGCAAAATCGACGGACGAGGGGAGGCTCATTGTCTCTCAGGCGCATTCGGTAAACTTATTCTCTTTGTTCGTCGGAGAGCTAGAAGACCGGAATTCGGGACAATCTCCAAATTTCCTTGTTTAATTTTCGCGACACTCTACTAACTTCGATAATAATCGTTAACCTTTCGCTGGCGATTGTTGCACGTGATATTCTCGGCATTTACGGAGGATAACTGTGCGCAACGAAACGTAAATTATATTATCGACTTTATCGAACAGATTCTTTTTTTTCTTATTATTATGTATTATAATAAACGCTATCGTAAGATTACATAAGATTTATATGTTATATAATTATGATATATATATATATATATATATATATATATACAATTTTGGTATATAATATTATGTATTTATACAAATTTAAAAATCTTATAGATTTTATTATGTACCTTATTAATTTAATTGTCAACTTTGTTATTATTGATATTTTATTTTAGTTATTTAAAGATTAGCCTAATAATTTTTACATAAATTTGTACGTAAACATTTGTAAAAAAACATATTGAGGTTTGAACTTACATAATATGTTCTAATTTGTATAAATATTAAACGGAAATTTAATTTCGCATTAATTTAATTTCGCTTAGTTTATACAAACAGCACAAAAGATAATAAGTAACATCCGTCAAAGTATATTATGTGATCGTAGTACTGGAGGAAATGATAATGATTTAATCATGATAATGGTTCCGGATCCCTATCAATTTCCCAAACATAAATGTCAGCATTATCTCCTGAAAACATTATATTACATGAGAGAAAAAAAAGAAATTCTTATATATGAATATATATTTACTTCTACATAGTATTTTAACGTACAACTTTACTTTCAATTTTTATCTTTGGCAGCTATAAAATTTTAATAGAATTTAAAATTTATTTTAAGAAGTACTTTTACTTTAGATTTTACGAGACGTCTAATCACACATCAAATTGCGCGTAAAAGTGTCAAGGAAAAATACAAGAAAAATCCGAGCAAGTCGATCGCCTTGTAACGTCATAATCTTCACGTTTGTTATTCATCTCGCGTATTGTTGCTCGTTATTTCTCTCTTTTTTCTACCGACTTGAGGATAGTACATGCACGCTCGACGAAAGTGACATCATATTCTCCGGACAAAAAGTCAGTTCTCATTGACTCTAATACCGGTTTCTTCCTCGAACAGACCGAAGAAAACCTTCGTCGCGATCGTCGGGTTAGGTCATAACCTTAGGAGAACGGGTTCACACGCATACACATACATATACATGATTTCCTTCTCTCTTTTTTTACTTTTAGTAAAAGATGGATGAGCGCCATCGTCTTTCCGATATACCTGGCAGAGAAATGCCGCTTTCATAAATCACCTGCGTAATTAGCCTAATTATTATGTATCTCGCAAACGCAAATTAAGTCCCGTGACTTATATCCATCACTTTTTGACCCAGAAACGCTACTTTACAAATTCGGAGATGATTCTCTACGAGGAATTAATTTATTTTACGTTAATCGTTTACGTGATTCGGGAATAGGGGATTTTATAGAATATGCTCCAATGAGCGTGAATTGGTTTCTTTTTTATAACCGTTTCTTTAATCATTTTACAGCGAGCCGTTCCTTAAAATCCTCTTTCTCTGTATCCACTACAACTACTACTACTCTGCTTCTTCTTTTCGCCACGAGACGGGCGGGAAGGGCTCTCACCTTTCACCCGAAGTAACTGTACAAAGTAGAAAAGTTAGGGAACGACTACAGTACACCGATAGAAGCGAACAGCTGCTGGCCGTTGTAATCTACCACGGTTCGATTACATGTCAACGACAGCGAGTGTGGAATAACTGATAACGCTAATAACGGCATCGTAATAAATGCACGACTTGTAACCAAGAAGAAACAGCACCGCGACTCCTGTAATTAATTGCACACTGTTAGAATTAGTAAATGATCTCCCAGTCATTCGCTTTAGATATTATTTTATCCTCAAGATAAATTTGTCAGAAATTGCAAAATTATTCTCCTTGTGATTATTTGATCAATTTCTATTACATTTTCTCGAAAAAAAAAAAACTATCTTTAATTTTTATTTTTTTCAATTATTAAATTTCATGAAATATGGTTAATTAATTAATTTAAGGTCCAGTTACAACGTTATTTTGGCTTAAACATCTGTCTTTATTTATTTTTTTTTTTTTTAATAAATAAAGATTTAAGTTCTCTTAAAGTTCATATATAATATTGTGCAATCGAATCTAAATCACTAAAATATTTATTTTTTTAAATTTTAAGAGGTTGTGTTATTAATTAAGAAAAGAAATTTAGCATAAAGAGTTTGTATTATATTTTATATCAATAATCGGCACGTCAGTTGTACAGATTCTGATGATTTTTTAATTGTAATTAATACGACTGCCCGTTTTGTAGCAATATCGAAATAGACATTCAAGACATTCAATGACATAATGAGAAAGAAATCGCGGCACAATAAGACACAATGAGAATCCTAATGAGCTTGTTGGAGCAGAAATGTAATGAGAAAATGTTATTAACCTTCACCAACCGAGCAATTATCGTTGTTTGTGAATTATAAATTATTAATTATCTTCGATCCATCTAATGGAGATTCATTTACTAAAGTTACTTAAAAATATTTAAGATTAATGAAAATTACATAACTATAGAAAATAGAGTGAAGTTCCGTCGAATTTTCGCTGAGGCAAAAGCGACCTCAAATTAAAGAGAGAACAATTTGCACAACGTTTGGCAATCGTTTGCCCTACATATTACAGGAACAAGATTATTAGCGATATTTTTTTTCCTCCGCAAATTACATATTCTTACGAAACCTCCCTGCCTATCGAACGGATCGTTAGTTTTGAACATCGTGAAATCGATGCGTACAGAAATCTCGGACGATCTGAAATCTCGAACGTTATGTATCATCCTTCGGACGAACGTTCGAGGGGAATGACAATTCGCGGGAAGAAGGAAAAGATTTACGTAAGAAAGAGCGATTCGCTGCTTTCGTTTGTTCTGAAAGGTGCGCGTCTTAGCCATTCACCGCGGAAGCGAATCCGCCTGGAAATCCAACTTCTCGAGCGCGACCGTCTAGCTGTATCGAAAAACCACCGAGGAACATATGCGAGAGATCGTGGAAACACTGATAAGGATCCAAGCACGCGATCCGCACGATCGAGACAACGAAACGAGTCTGACTTTTTCCTTTTTGCAGGAACGCGCTCGCGAGATCAAGAGCCGCGTCTTCGTTCACACACGTCAAATTTAATCGAATGATTTATTTATCACCGCGAGATTTAGCACGACAACAGCGATTTTCTCGCGAGAGTAAGCGCTTTGCTTTAACGCGTTCGATTGCACGAAATAATAATTTTTTTTCTTTTTAATTTTGTGAAGAGAAATCAGTCAAAGGAATCATCATGTCGAAATTCCAGTCTTCCAGCGAGAGTTCGAAGCGAGACTCCACAATTGAGTCTGCAATGTCATTGTTTTAATATTCGCACTTTTTTTCGTTTTTTTCGTTTTTTTTTTTCTTTTTTCTTTCTTCAGTTCATTTGATTCGTGTCACAAACTTCTGCGGGTAAGTTCGCGTGAGAAATCCAGCCGCAGCTGGTAAGAATCGAACGCCTCGCTTTTCTTTTTTTCGGCTCGGTAATCCAGTGATGCGTGACCTTTCTCACACGAGAAGGCCCATTTTGCCTTGGCTCGCGTCTTGATTACCGCAGACCCGATGCACCCAGATCGTGGAAACTGCGACTGTGATAAGATCAGCGGTGCCGGTGTCGGTGCCGGTGTCGGTGCCGGCGCCGGTTGCGTGCAATTTGCGCGTCCGGTGCAAAGACGCGCGTTTTATTACCTTTGTCTTTCGCATCCGCGTTTCGCCCCCGCGGCTAATCGTGGCGTATCGAGCGCGTCAAGATGAAAGCCTGTTAACCTGATTAACATAGAAAGGAAGATTTGCATGCGTACAATGTGAGTTACGAGAAGCAGCTCCGGTGATACCATCTCTTACAACGTACCTGACTCACTGGGTCAAGATTTTCCTTGTTTTTAACTCTTTCCGGCATCGCGTTAACAAAGAAGTGATATGTAATACTTTATGTATGATATTCGTGAATGGTACGAGATTAACATTTGTATACGTACGTTTTAATAATTAAAATATGTATATAATATGACAATAATAACGCTGATCAATTAATCCCACGTGAAATTAAATGATATTAATTTTTTCTTTTTAAACAATGGTATAATTTTAAACTAATTTTTACTATCTGAAAGTTACCTGATCTTATAGAAGTCTTAGAAAAGCACACTTCTAATCATTGCAAATAAGATTTAATTTATTTAACCTCCGTGGCCTTATTGATTAATTTACATTATCGACAATTTGTATTGTTAGGAAATATTATTTTTATACTTCATCTCTTTCGTTTATTATCGCACACGAATATAGAAAATTGTAGCATGTTCCATGACTCATCGTCTCTGGTTCTTCGTGCGAGCATGTCGCGATCGAGGCACAAGAGCGTGGGTGCATCGCGAATAAGCGAGTCGGGAAAGGACCTTTCGATGATCAAAGTGAAAGTCGCGGATCGGTGCGACTCAGCTCGGCTCGGCGCGGCGACGCGACGCGTTCAGTCTCGTCGCGGTGAGCGTTCTCGCAGCAAGCGAGAACTCGTGTCGAATTCCTCGTTCCGATCTGCGGTTACTAATCGAGCCTTGAACATTGCCGACGATGCAACCTTTTTGTGGGTAAAATATGTGCGGAAATCGGATGCGATGTGTAAAGTGTTTGTGAGACTCTTGGATTAAAGCGCACCCCGACTGGCTTGGATTGTTTGATTAAAAGGTGCGAAAAGTTGATGCTGAGAAAAGCTCATTTATCACATCAGAAATGATTGATAATTTAGTTTGACGAGTGCTCTTGCATTAAAGTCATGAGTAATTTAATTTATAATTTACTTTTGAATATCTGGAATTTATTTCTACTTTATAAAAATTTCAGCGTGTTCCTTGAGAATTGTAAACTGAGGAGAAAGAGAGAGAGAGCGAGAGAGAGAGAGAGAGAGAGAGAGAGAGAGAGAGAGAGATTAAATCAGAAAACACTAAATTTAAAAATAAAGATTTGTTTGTCAATTTAATTTTAGTGACGTAATTAGATGACGAAATCATATATAATGTGCGATTAACTTTTTGCTAAGAAGAAACTGATTCAAAATTTTATTTTTTATTTTTTTATTCTATGTGCAAGACAAATGCACATATTTTCTTTTTATTCAGCTAATATATCGTATTGTGATACAAAGTCGTCTGAGAAATTACTTTACTTTTTTTAAACTTGCTGCACAGTTTATTCTGTGCTATTCTGTGCAAAACGATCGATTGCTCTTCAAGAACGTTTACTGCTCAGTATAGTATTCTGTCACTATAGTATTCTGTATATCTTTCATGTCTTATATACACGTACGTACATAGCTCATTATTAATTACCACATTATCTAACAATGCAGCAGGAACATCGTAATTATTAATAGTTACGCATATTGTCCAAGCATTTTTCATTCAAATTCGTATTCGATTATCACAATTTTTTGATCTTGAGACATTTTATCTACGTAACAGTTATATATATTATTTATAAGAATATTTTGTGTATTACACATGACGATTTAAATAATATTTACAAAATAATATTTGTAAGAAAAGAAAAAATAGTATAGTTGAAATTTGAAATTGTAAATTGTATACTATTTTTAATTTTCATCTTACAAATATTATTTTGTAAATATTTCAAATAAATTTCAACATCGAAGAAGAGTATCAAATATTTCTTTAAGAAAGTCTTTATAATAATGGCAATAATCTCCCGTTATATACAACAACGTCTGTTTAAACAGTTAACTAGAAATTGAAAAAGAGTTAAAGTGGCAGAAAAAGATGAGACATTGCTTACGATCGAAGTTTCCGCAAATTATAGATTGAGGAGATCGCCACCGACGGCGTCGAGGATAACAGTTATCCTGCATTCTCTGGTCGTTAATTTCTCGCTCGGAACGACCGAACGTTCCGGTTATGAATTCGTAACGAAATGCTGTCAATCGTATGACGATGCGACACGAAAATTCATAGTCGCGAGTAGTGTCGGACGAGTAGTAAGACCGGTCACACTAGTCATCTTCCGTTGTCGTGAGGTGATTTAATTAGTTGCGCTAAATCGCAAACGGTGTCTTTTCGGCAACCGAATCATGAATCTTGGCGATAAAATACCGTGATTGATATTTATTATTGTGACAAAACTTTCGGTTGACGTTGCGTGAATATTCAAAGGCATAAGGCATCAATATCTTCTCGAATGCTTATCCAGATATATCTTCCTTTGTAGTAATTAATATGAAATTGTTGAATCAGCATAAGATTGTTCGAAGATGGAAGATGAAGAGTTTTAGTTGGACGGGTTGAGTTAGGTCTGTAAAAATCTGTCTGATCGCTCTGAGGATATTATTCTCTCGTGAAAGGCTTAACCTCGGGCTCTTGTGTGCACGCGATAACAGAGATATTATCTGGCTTTTGCTTTGAATATGTGTATTTGTAGTCGTTCGTGCGAACTTATCGAAGACACGCTGGAAAAGTTATTACTCGAGCCTCTGAGCGATCAAGAGCTGAATAAAGACAAAAAAATTGGTCGTGTTGTTTCAACGAAATTAAATATACATATCATTTTTTTTATCAAAAAAGATTTTTTTTAATAGTTCAATATTACAATAATATATCCTGAAAATTTTGAAAAGAATTGATCGTATAGTTTTTTTCAAAAATCAAAATTCGAAAGAATCACGTAATTTTTAACGCGTTACATGAGGTTAAATTAAACCCCCCCTCCCCCCTTTAAATTTGAAATGAAGAAATGGAGCTTGAGTTAGAATAAAACTTTTTTTTTATTTCTCTGATTAATTTTTAGATTTATAACGCGATCGGATATCTCGCGGCTCGTCACGTGAATTCCTGATTTTACGAACGGCCGCCGCGTTTTCAGGTCAATACGCTCGTAGGATGCGCGATGCGGGAAATATTGATGCACGCGGCGCGTCGTAGAGAACGCGAATCGATACACGGCCCGTTCTCCACATTCTGCCCGCTCTTCGGCTCGCTTCGGTCTACCATGCGTGAAGGCACTGCGGGCCTTACGGTACATCGTAGCCGTCACTGCGTACTATGGGCACCATGCCTAGCCCCGTGAACGTACGGGAGGTTGTTGTACCGACGAAATCTCTCGTCCGCCAGAATAATCTCTGAAACAGTTGCCACATTTTTTTCTGGATATTTTAATATCCTTGTCGAATGCTCCATTAAGTTGCTTGTTAATTCACAGAGACACACTCAGATAAATTGAATCAATAAATTGAACTCACGAGTAGAGAATTGTGACGTTTGGAGAATTATTATTTTCAACACTTATTTTTCATGGACATTAAAATTCAATTACTTTTGCAATTTTAGAAAGAGCGAAAAAAAATTTAGGATGTCAACGAATGAGAAACTTATCTATAAATAATCTTAAATTCTTTCTACTTTTGAAACGAATATTATATACCGATGATTATATACACGTTGCCACGTGTTCTCTGTAACCTCATGTGACATTTGATCTCAATCCTTGTAGGTATAAATTTTAAAACAGCGTGTGTTTGAAAATAAAAATTCATAATCGTTCATAATCGACCGAGGTGTCCGATTTTAGCTGGTTAACTTCAGCCACCATTATTTTCTCGGCTGGTTTGTCTGAAAAGTCATAGCCAGAAATAACCAGAATCAGAACAACAAGTATTTCTGCTACAAAGTTAGAGAAGTGGATTGCGCTCGAATCCTTGGATTGTATTTACTAGGCTAGTTGGATCCGCCAGAACGGCCGGCCGAACGTAACGCTCATATATACATCGTTAGATAACAGAGCCAACGCGAAGGGAACGTGAAAGGTCTCTGGTTCACGGCGTGGCGACCGGTATCTCGCCGTATCGTTTCGTCGTGGCGAGTCGGTTCTGGTTGCCAAGCAGTGACGGCGGTGGCGGCGACTGCTATCCAGGTGAAGCGAGAGAGAGAGAGAGAGAGAGAGAGAGAGAGAGAGAGAGAGAGAGGATTGTGTTCCTCGTTTCCTCGTTACCCAACCATCTCGATTGTGGTCGCATACAACGATTACAGTGGCGGCGAATACGTGTTATGAGGGATACACGTGCGATGCATCCGCGACTCGTTCCTCGTTTCCTCGCGCACGAATTTTGCGAATTTTCTCTCAGTTTCACTTAAAAATCAATTGGCTTGAATCAATTGGTTCTTTAGCATCATAACTTTTGCAGGATCGACATCTTCAACGCTTTATTTTTCGTTAAATATAAATGGTTAAGCTTTATTTAATTGAATAATATTAAATTAAGTAAAAAGTAAAAATTCATATCATTCATGCACATATTTCATATCATTCATGAAGACGTGAAATAAGAAGCATTTCATTTAATTTTTAATCAACTGTTTTCGAGATTCAGTAATTGGCTTGAAATATTTCGGCGCGATGTTTTCTTCTACTTTATTCGAAACGCTTGAAATATTTTTTGCGAATCGAATCGCTCATCTTCGCAATCTGCTTTGTTATCCTGTCACGA
Organism: Pogonomyrmex barbatus; assembly: GCF_055798465.1. Classification (NCBI taxonomy): domain Eukaryota; kingdom Metazoa; phylum Arthropoda; class Insecta; order Hymenoptera; family Formicidae; genus Pogonomyrmex; species Pogonomyrmex barbatus. The sequence goes on from NW_028297110.1 coordinate 759,103, forward strand.
TCCCTAATCTCCTAATTGCTGTCTATGTTATATTCGGAAATGAGAGAAATCATTATACAGTTGATATACTAATAATCTCGAAAACAAATGATAAGAGCAATTAAGCGAATATCGTATAAACATCGGAACATCGGAAAAATGCACGTTCACACGCATAATTTCTCAAGATGCAAGGCGAGATCCGCGAACGACTCATGATATGACTTATGTGCAACGCGAAAAATTATGATAGTGACATCGATTTTAATCTAGTGCTTTGACACGAATATTAAAGAAGAAGCGTCATTCGTCTCACTGATGAATCACGATGAACGCGAGCTTATTTGTGAAGTGCATTAAATTTCCTCACTTTCTGTTCTGATTAATCGACATTCCAATTCAATTATTTTGGTAATGTTTAACGGAAGATTATGTCCGATAATTCTGATAACTCTTTATCTTACGTCTGGATTCGCGGCGCAATCGAACTTTCGTAGATAATATTAAATGTCCCTTCACCGACTTAGAATTTCCACTTCGGGTATTCCTTGCAGAATCGGAGGATTTTCGATCGCTCGAAAACAGGATCTCGTTTACGGCCCGTGAATCACATGTCGCGGCTGACTGATTCACAATGCATGATCCCGGTCGCAGATATCCGGACGGTTCTTTTTTTTCCAGCAAACGAGTTCCCGTCGCAAACCGGAAAACGCAGCACGCGCCGACGTGTTGGTCCACACCGTTGGTTACGACGGAAAACTGGAGAACGGCCGATCGAGTGGCCGGTCGAAGATAAATCAGCACCGCCTCGCGCACGCTTATTGCGAAATAATATATAAAGTAGTGCAAGCTGCATATATACGTCGGTGTTTGCGTAAAGCAGCCGCGACGTTTAAATCATCGTGTTGATTAGAGCGTAATCCATATGGGAGAGATGACCAGACTTTTGTGCACCCACGCTCGTGGTATCGTCAATTCGTGAGCTTTTGATCCGCGTCAGCTTTGGAGATTTCGTCGCGAGATTGGGAAAGAAACAAGCTGCAGCTTGTATTACAGCTATTGATGATTGCGTAAATGATTTTACGAAACGGCACACCTCCTAATCTTTATTTTTATCCAATTAATTATATTCGGATTATATACAGACACTGATGTTAAGAGATAAAAAACACTTTTTTATACATAATATTTATAGCAATGTTAAGCAAAATTTGCATTGGGTCCAAGATGTAAATTGTTGTTTCTTCTGCACTTTTCTTTTTTTCATAAAAGTTCAGGAAATAAATATATATGTATGTCATTTTAAACACAGTACGATGTAAAAATTCTCGATAACGTTAAAGGTGCATGTGCTCAGCGTATACGCGAGGATACGATCGCGATCAAGTCCTAGTGGCTGCTGTATAATATGCTCGACGTACAGCTGTTATAAATAAAACCGAAAAACCTTCTCGTAGTGGAAGATGGAAGAAGGAAAACGTGGGCGCGTGATCCCGCGATCCTCGATATCAATCGTGGGGATCGGCCGCGCTCGCGTGCGAACGAACGAACGTGAGCGAACTCTCGATCGCGTGAACTTTATTATTTCGATAAACGATATTTCCTTGCCCGCTTCTTCCGTAGACTATCACCATCTCTATCGCTATCACATCGAAGTTGCGAAGTTTCGCTGTCACTTTTTTCCGCGATACATTCGCCCGATAGATCCTTTAACTTATTCAATCTTAAAGTGATTTGCCAAGAGCGCCTTTAAATTTTTTTTCAGAGAAAATCATCTTGAGGGTTATTCTTCGTTTACACGATTAACAACAAATCGCCATGGCGAGACAACAGACCGTGGACCGAAATATCCCTCATCTGCGGGACATTTTCGGCTTCGGCAGCAAATGGGAGACCCGCGGCCAAGCCGAGGAGAAGGCGCCCGGCCATGACAGTGCCGTGTCGATAGGCTCCACGTCGGGCGAGGAGGAGAGCCCGAAAAACAGTAAAAAGAAGAAGTCACGTCGCCGCGACAACAGCAAGACGCTGACGGAGAGCGACGTGAAGCATCTGGAACGACATCTTTCCATGAAAAAAACTATACGTAAGAAGATCATGCGCGATCTGCAACAAGCTTTCGTCGAGGACCCGAACGAGTTCCGCGTGGACGACATACCGCCAGAACAGCTCAAGGCAGAAATCAATATCCAGAGTTTGAGTTTCGGCACGCCGTCCCAGAAGCAGGGACGCACGCGTGGCAATGCTGAGAGCACGTTCCTCGACATGCTGCGTGGTGGTGGTAAGAGATCACTTGTTACTTTTCCCAAAATTAATTCAATTTTGACTTCTACTTTTTTGATAATGATGTTTTTTAAAATACTTAGGAAATTCTCGTTTACTTCCAGTTATTTCAAAATCTTTTCAAGATGTAACAAGTTAGAAGATAATTTATTTAAATCCATTAAAGTCACAAAACAGCTAACTTTCTATTTAAATACTATTAAAATTTACATATTTCCTTAAAAAAAGAAAAGTTACGATATTCCTTGGAGAAGAAATTATAATAAAGATTTCGTAACTTTTCGATATAATATTAATTAACATAAGAGCAGATTAAATTCAGAAAAATGTTTGCAAAATAAAATCTATATTATACTATGAACTCTGGCAAAAATGAAGATACTCTGGTTTATGTAAAACGTAAACTCGATTGCAGGTTTAGAAAAAAATGGGACGGATGGTGATAGGGATTCAGGACATGGTGGATCACCGATCAGAGAAGCGTCCAGCGCTCAAGATACAGACGACGAGTCCAGCTACGCGTACGAAGCGCCCACCGCGACGCCCACGAAGAAGAGTGGTAACTTCTGGAGACGCTTCACCATGAAGAATCGCAATAAACGATAAATCCACGGAAGGAACTCCAGCGTGAAGAAAAAATACCGATACTTTATGTTCTCCGTCATCTCAATAATTTTTACCAGCGTCATTAACGAGGCAGAGCTTGTAACTGTGATATACATAAAAACCAATTCATCTTCACCTCTTCCTCTCCCCCGAGACGATTAATCCGTCGAATTTTAAGAGGTTCCCGAAATTCGATCCGCGCGCAAAATCGAGGACCAAGAGATCAAATGTACAAATTTCGGACCAGCATTTTTATCGTTTGCTATCACGACATATCAAAGACATTATTTACCTTGAAAGGTAAACTACGTATCTTTCTTCAATTAATCAAATAAGGAAAATGTGAATAAAAAAAGAACATAATTCGATTCATAAAATTGCGTGATATACTTTTTATTTCAAGAGAGGAAAATCTTAATACTTTGCAGTCAAAACTCTCGATTCTGTAACGCTGCTAGACATTTATACTAGCAATAGTATTGAAACAAAGAAATAATAATTTTAGCTGCATTTTTCATATTTAAAACAAAATGAGTATATCTACATTTTAAAAAAGAAAAGAAAAAGAGGAAAGTAGGACGAGTAGGTCTATTTAGATATCATTTGAACAATTCCTTGTACATATATTCTTTCGAAATATAGGAGGAACTTCTTAAAACTTCTCGACTTGGAATGTAACCATTGATGTGTCCAGTAACTCCCATTTTTTGACACGTACTTAAACGAAACGTAAAAAATAAGAACGGAAATAGCGAAACACGAATACATGCATAGTATTTAAGGATAGTTAGTTTAATTTCTTTTAACATAAGAATACAAAGCAGAGACAGTTGTGGGTGATCTATAATAAGCAAAAAAGAGATGCGCACGTTGTCCGATTATTAGCTAGTCAACGACGCTAAGACGTAGACCCAGATTGATCTTTTTATTGGCAAAAATCGAATTTGATATCACTGTTTTGTAACGAATTTGAAAGTGAAATATTTTTTAACCAGTTCTTACTATTGTAAGTTGAGAAAATTCACAATCTCAAGATTATTAAGAAACATGCACGAATAAGGAACTTACCGGATTACGTCGTTTAAGAGTGATGCATTGCATTATTCGTTATGCACTTTAACTTAAGCTATGTTGATGTTTAACGAAATCCTGTTGTTCCTACCGTTTTTCGAAGTATCTCGCTAGTATTATAAACATTGTCGATCGCGCCGTCGAAAACGATTCACATATTCTCATCTAATCTCCACTTTCTACTATGGTAATAATAATAGTTATTATTATTATTCCTTTTAATACTAAATGCAACGCTATATATTAGCTTTAAATGTATCATACTCGAAATCCATGTAAGGGCAGTAATACTCGAATAAAAGTTTTATTTGGATGGCTACGCCTGATTCTCTTGCATCACTCCTTGCATCGTTTTTTGTAAAAATTTATTGCAGCATGTATAATATTGCAACAAATATAACAAGTAATATCTCATATCAAACCCTTTAACTGACGAGCATTATGTAAACAATTTCTTTATGTATTTTCTTTTCTTTATGTAGAGCTTTATCGCACTACATCAGTGAAAAAGAAGATATAGAATAAGAATTTACTTTATAAAAATGCGGTATAAAAATATTTTTAAAAATATTTATGATCTTTTTTTTTATATCCCAAGTAAGAATAGCTGAAATTTACTCATTTTTATAGTTTGGCGGACGTTTTTCCAAAAAAGCTGTCATTCCTTCCTTTCTATCCGTCTAGAAAAATCAAATTTTAATTTATTAATAAATTTATTCTTTTCACTAATCATTTAGATTTTTGAAGGATTACAGAAGGATTTCTCACCAGAGAGAATGTACTGTGGAACATTCTCTTTTCAAACTGAAGCCCCTGTTGCAATGTGGTTTCGTATGCTAAAATTAAGCGTAATTAAATATACACGTTCTATCACAAATTTAAATTTACATTATTTAAATAATTCCTTAAATAATTTTTGATTATATACCGGCATTAACAGCTTCCTTGGCAATTGCAACGACTATTTGTGAATGTGACGCGATCTTTTCGCCCAATTTCACTGCTTCTTCGAGAACTTTGTCAGCTGGAAAGACCTTACTGACCAAACCTAAACAGGTAAAATAAAAAAAGTTTTAATTATAAGAAAAATATGAAGAAACTTGATTTATTTCACAAATTAACTTATAAATTCTATTAATATACCACAGATAAGTAAACGTGCACACACAATTTATTTTATTTTTTATTTATTTATATTAATTAGTTTATTTTTTACGTGCAATTCTTTCTTCATTTTAAATAAATATTATTAAGAAAATATTAAGATTAAAATGAAGAATCGCACGTAAAAAACAAACTAATTAATAAACAAATAAAAAATAAAATAAACTGTATGTAATATATTGATAGAATTTATAAATAAATTTGTGAAATAAATCAAGTTTCTTTCGATTATGATAAATTTGTCAAGTCTAATCTTTTTTAATATACATACCACTTTTCTCAGCTTCTTCCGCGGTAATCATATTGCCGGTGAGCACCATTTCCATAGCCTTACTCTTGCCGATGATCCTAGGTAGCCTTTGAGTACCACCTGCTCCAGGAATCGTACCGATAGCAATTTCTGGTTGACCAAACTTGGCTTTGTCGCCGGCATAAATAATATCACACATCATCGCGAGCTCGTTTCCTCCACCCAACTGAAAGTTTGAAACATATGTCATCGAAAGATTTGTCGTTGTTTGTCGTTATGTTATTTCTTTCCTGATACTAATATTCTGCCAAAAACAATCTGTATTACTTACAGCATAACCATTTACAGCAGCGATTAAAGGTTTTCTGCTTCTGGCAACTCCGTTCCAGTTAGCTATAAAGTTTTCCTTTAGATTCTTTGCGAATGACTTGTCCTTCATTTCCCTGATGTCAGCACCTATGAGAATAATATATATTTTTCTGTTATAATAAAAATATTGAAAATAATGTTCTAATAGTCTAATCTTCTGGTAGAGATTAAATAAATGTGATATAGAATTGTGATATAAAATAAATTTGACATTACCAGCAGCGAATGCCTTTTCATTTCCAGTAATGACGATAGCGGCGATAGATGAATCCGAGTCGAAATGATCCAAAGCATGATTTACTTCGTTCATTAACTGAGCACACAGAGCATTTAGGGCTTTTGGCCTATTCAAAGTAATGATGCCAATATTTTTCTTTTCGCCCACAGTTTCAGTTTTAATAAATTCATAATTTCCAGTTTGGCCTGTGTGAATCAAATCAGAGAACAGATTTTTTTGTAAAAAAGAAAACGAAAAAGATGATTACATAAAAATCAATCGATCATAATAATTTTAGTAATTCTATTTTTTATAATTGTAATAAATTGAAAAAAGGTAAATATAGATGATTTTAAATATTATTTATTAGTTGCAAAAAATATATTTAGAGAATAAATATAAAGTGTTTAGAAGTTATGAATTTCTATACTCTCTTTATTAATTAACATAAATATGGCTCGGCCCACGATCAGTTCCTGAAATAGCAACACGAAAACACGAGGAGCAAATAAAATTATTGCTGAAGATTATGTAGCATATTTAGAATATGATGAAGTTTTCGATTTCTAATTGTGATAAAGTTTCAACTAGTTTCTATGACAAAACAATATTAATTATAACTAAATGTAATCAAAATACAATTATTAGAATTATAATATAAAAAGTTAATTTTTCACATCATTTTTTTCTTATGATTAATACACAATGAAAAACATCATTATATGATTATATTTTGCGAAAAAGAAAAATGTAATATTTTTCATATATATTAATTATATGCACTGTAATATGTTATGTACATTAAAATTGACATTAAAGCGAAGTAACAGTGTAGATTCAATAAAATACTCTTACTTTGTTTTAGAATTGTTTTACAACTATTTATCAGATATTTAAAGATTTTGTCACATATTTACAACATTTTTTTGTATGCAGCCAAATACTTAATCGGGAACGATTCTCATCGTAAAAATAATCGTAGGAATAAATAAGCGTTCGAGGCTACGAATAATAAGGTCTGATCTAATGCCATGTACAAGATGTCTCAAACGAACGGATATTCTTTTAATATCTTAAATCTTAAATGTTTTAAATCTTTTTTTGTAGGGAATTAAAATTTTCAGAGAATTTTCTTAACAGAAATTACTTCTTTATTACTTCGGTAATAAAGTGCATCCTTTATTTGTTTTAGATAAGCAAATATTTTCTTATGCGAATTGAAGTTGAAGTTAGAAAACATGTCGATATTAAATGTGAAATTATAAGCTCAGTATGAATTTGTGTCTACATATATAAATATTATATTACGGTACACAAATAAAGAAATTTGTTCTATAATTTTTATACGTAATTCCTTCAAAAATTCGTATAAGACAAAATTTGAAAAATATTTCAAAATTTCACTTTTCAAATTTCAGAATTTTGATTGAAAAATATTAGAAATAGTTTTTCGCGTTTGAAATTATTCGTTTGAGAGAGGAGAATGAAATAATATTGGCGTATTTAATCTCTATTAACCCTGAACGTTGCGCATTATGGATTCGAATGAAGAATCGTCTTTTGACTGTGCGAGATATCGTTCCACATTTCAAAATCAAAATGCGAAATTCATAAATATATATGCATCCATAATGTTTTTTTCTTCTTAACAGATACATAAACATGCGCTCAAGATGACTCGTAGCATTTTAAAGCAATTTGAAGCACTTGGGCGTTTCGTGACGTAATCAATCGTTATCAATATCGCCTATACATATGGTTAAATTGTTTTTCTCTTAAAAGTCTGCGATATTGATTATGAATATACATACAAATTACACGTATAATATTACAAAAATATAATAAAAAATTTATTTTGGCATAACAATTGAGATTAATCTATGATACGCAAACAAATCCTTTTTTTTTTTCTCTGTTTGGACTAACGAAAACAAGTTCTCCGATCGGCAATACAAGCAATTATATCGGGTGTCCCACAAAACGATATTGTGATCGAGCCGGCACTAATAATGAACAACGCCACTGGAAAGGAATTAGTATTCACAGTGTGCTTAGATACTTACAAGAATAGTACCTGATGGCGGGCGCGATAAACTGCTGCGGTTTTCGGGCCGCATGCGATACACGCGAGAATAAAATCTGCGACATACGACTAGCAGACATGTTGATCACCTAAATGCCCGTGGAAGTGTCGTGATGTCAGTTCATTTCATGTATGGCCGATGATATCACGCAATTCTGCCAACACCCATCGTAGAAATATTACTGACTCCTTTCTTTGAAATAGGACTAGAAATATCTAGAAATTAAAAAAATTCTAAGAATCGCAATTTTTAATAGATTTTCAAGTTTGGAGATCTCAGAATTTCTAAATTCATAACAATCAATAACATAATCAATAAAGAAATTGCTATTAAAATTTAAAAAATTTTTCAAAAATTCCACGATAGTAGTTTCGAAAATTTGAAATTTATCTTGGAAAAATCAAAGTTTCGAAAATTGACAAAAAAGAATATAATCAAAAAAGATATTATAATGTCTAAAATTCCAAGAATTTTCTCAAATTTTCAAGAATCGAGAATCCAAGACTTTGAAGTTTAAATTACGCGAAAATTCGAAGTCTTGAAAATCAACAAAGTATCAAGATAATATGATTAGCAAAGAAATTGCTTAAAAAATTTTATAAAGTTTTCAAAAATTCTACAAAACGCAATTTAAATCGTTTCTAAAATTTGGCATTTTTATTTTACCATTTTATCGAAACCAATATTAAGAAAATGTAATTAGAATAAGAATAAAATAAATCATAATTGTAAATATTTTAATTTAAACAATTAAAATTTTTTTATTATTTCATTGGTTCATTTACATTTATAAGAACATAATTACAATATACATGTATAATAAAAGAAAATCTTAAATGTTTTTTTTTTAGTACATGCAAATCTTTCTCCAAGTAGAGATAGAAGTTGAAGAAAATCGAGATACTTTGCGCTTTCGATAGGACGTAAATGCGCTCGTAAATGATTTGCGTGAGTTTTATAGAAGAAAAAAGCCGACACGAGAGATTATAGTTCCGAATCAACGAGCCGCGACATGATCGATGATCCGCGCGATGACTATGACATGTAAGGAGAAAAAAAAAAGAAAAGCGAAGATGTTCGTCTTGTCACGAGGTGAAAGTATTCGATTTGAAATTGGAATTGCGAAGTGGAGAAGGGAGGATGAGGAGGGAGGAAAGTCACCCCGACAGGTAACGGAGGCGGACGGCACATTGGCATTGAGCGAACTTGCGTTTACGGCAACACCAGTTCACGGTCGTTCGTCCATCCGCTTACCGTTTCCACGGGATCATGCGTTCTATTCTGTTTCTTACATTCCTGACAAACGCCAGGTTGATGGGCAACGCAGGTGAGAGAAAACCGAGATAGATTGCGATTTTCCACGGTGTCCCGTTAATCCTAAAGCGACGAAAGAAATTCTTATAAATAATCGTAAAACGAAATTTTGATTACTGCTGACAGATAGGTTTATTAGAAGATTGTTAAAAATGTGTCATGTCGAGAATTTTAAGACAGACAGAGATTTTATTTTAAATTATAAAATGTGTAATCATAAATATATTTAAAGAAATTATATATTGAGAAATAAAGCGCATACTTTTAATTCTATTTAAAATTATCAGTTTCTACAGAAGTGAAATAGATCGCTGTTGAGTTACTCTTTTTTAATTTTAAACTTTACGCCTCTTGTTTATTTCGCTTTATTTTCCTTTACAATTACAACTTGGATTTATTCTTAAACTTCTTAAACACTATAAAAATCGATAAAAAACATCTATCAATTGATATGCGTAATCGCAGAGGAGATCTGGCAGCAGGATCTGTCTAAAGACATGCGGATAGGTTCGTCCACTGAGGGTTACGATCGCGTGGGATTGCGATGTGGTGCTGAAAAAATGACTGTCGAACTTAAAACCACCGAGGATTTTTCGGGGGTGATCTACACACAGGGTAGCTTTTACTCTCGAGAACCATCCTGCTTTCTCGATCCGGTTCGCGGTAGAAGTTTCACCATGAGCATCCCCTTAAACAAATGTGATACCGAAAGAGTATGTGTTTATTAATTTAAAAGCTATCGTTTAAACCCACATTTATTAGCGTTATCAGTAAGATGATTCATTTGCATATGCCTGATATATAACACATCAATCAAATATTTTTAAAGTTAAACAAAAAATTAGAAGTTCTTAGAAAGATATTATAAATACTTTTTAAATAAATAGAAAATAAAATAAAACTTTTTCATAAAAAGAAAGAACTTTTATTCTATTTTTTTATTATTTATTTAAAAGAATCGTTTAAGAATAATGTCTTTCTAAAGGTTCTTAATTCTTTTAAAATATTTGGTCGATTTTATGAATTATATTATGAACATATAATATAATAAGACATATAATAAGACATACGTGAACTGATGATAGAAAGCATAACTCGTACACTCATATCTTCAATCTCATATCCTCAAATGTATTATATCTTGTAATTAATTTCTACAATTTCTCTCTCCTTCTCTCTCTCCCTCTTTCTCTCTTTTACATTGTAATTCATTAGTCTTAAATAAATAATGGAACAGGAAAGTTTCGGTATATAAATTACGATATTTATGATATAGAATTTTAAATTATTATTTCTTAACGTTTTAACAATTTTCCTTTTAACGTTTTAAGCAATTATTGTCTGCTTTTATTACGAAAAAAAAAAGTTACCTGCATAATAGATTAGAAAATTTTTTCTGCAATATTATTTTAATACTTTTAAGTGTTCCGATACCAATAAGCATTTATCAATTGCTATTGATTAGATTTAATTTTTTTTTTTTTTATTATTTCGGTGAAAGGACGGTGAGAAATACAGCAACATCGTAGTGATTCAGCACGACGACGAGCTGTTAACGCCAGGTGATGCCGCTTTTACGTTAGAATGCGACTTCTCAACGCCGCGTGCTCTTACGGTAACGGCGGATCTTAATGGGAGTAAGAGAAGGTAATTGTTTTGTCATTAATTCAACTTTTCTTACTTTCAATATGAATGTTGATTCGTGCGCTTTCAATTATTCATAAGTCTAATAAAGATACAATCCATAGATTTTCTCCATAGCGCGTAGATTGAATTGTGTACAAAGAGCGACAATTATCAATTCAAATATTAATCTGTGAAATATACTGATATGAAAGATTTTAATTAAATCGCTTTGTTATGACAGATAGAGTTCTGTCGGATGGATTATTGTAACGTAAAGAAACATTTGCTAAAGAATACCTTGATGAGAAATTCACGTCGTATGAGATATTTTACGTAATAATGATATGACTTTCGTTTATTAGATCTACTAGATCGAGTATAGCTCTTATCGACGTCGATCCAGGAAGTGATAGAAGGAAAAGAGCGGCGTACGTGGAAAGCTACGGGGATGAGGTTGCTTTCGTGCCCGAACGAATGCATCGTAAGGCTAATGATGAATTGTGATAGATAATATAGTGTGCTGGCTAATAAAGGAACTAAGTAAACCTCGTCTTTTTCCTCTTTGTTTCTCGAGAATAAAATTTTCTCGGTTTTATTAAATTAAGTTATCGATTAAACGATTATTAAAATCGATAGAATGAAATTCATTTCTCAGAGATCGATTTCGCTTGAATCTGAATTTGTTGAATTGAATTTTAATCGCATGATAAAAATATCCGTCTCAATTGATTTCAGGATAAAAAAAGCGCAGTAAACCACCGGATACTGTTTTATTAAATCTTGCCAGCGAAATCTTCTGATGAACGCCGTCAATTCTGGTGAACGTGCCGTACAATGCACTCTACGAGAATTTGTTTCTGTTATTTGTTACATTGTTCGTTGTTGAAATAAATTATGTAATTCGTTCGAATAGATTTCTCATTATTACGTGATCTTAGTTTGTATGAGCAAACATGTACGATTTATGCATGCCTCTTTACAATTTATTTTTGTTTTAAAAATACGATATGTAACGTGATAATTTCGCTGATAACCCTTGTCTTTTCAATGATACTGCAGGGTCATATGGAAATTTACGTCAAATCGTTTATGTAATATACATCAACATATTAATCGGTGTGTAATCTTAACAGCTCTTTCAGATTGTTTCAATAAATTGACATATTAATCGATATACGATCTTAGCTTCGGGCTGTTTTAATAGATTGCTGGAGACCTATGAAAAATATATTTTAATATTACAAATATATTTTAATATTATCATAATTTTACTGTAAAACAGTAATGAGCAAAATGTTGAATTGCAACGACAAGCTCCTCTCTTCTATACATTTAGTATGTTATAAATCATCGTGATAATGATTTGACATGTAAAGCATTATTTACTAATTATATAGAAATTCGAACAAGTTTAAATGCAATTTCATAGAGCGATATTAAATAAATATATATACTCACAATTAGAATCTACGTATAACTATGAATACGTGATTGGCCATGTCGAATATGCTCGAAACATTTTAAAGTTGTCTTGTCTGTCCCTATTTTATTCCATCTTCATTTCTTTTTCTCTCTTGCTGTCTTTCTCTTTCTGGATAAGTGCATCGTAGTACTGAACCTCTCTCATTGTGAAGCTCGTGAATAAATTTAATGAATGAATAGAACCAGCTGGAAGCCTTCTTTGCAGCCAAGCGTAAAATATACAATATTTTCGTAGCAACACAATACACGCTAATTAATGAAAAAAGAATTTTATATATTTTTAAATACCAACAAACCAATTTAATTTTCTTATGATTTTCTTGTAAGAGAGGATATATAATTAAGTTAAAATATTTTTATTTTAAACTAGTATAAATATATTTTCAATGTTTATAAATAAGTAAAAGAAATTATAAAAATTATTCGTGAATAAAATATATCTCGAAGATTCAAATTTTATTTTAAACATTTTTCTTTGAGAAAAGAGATAATAATTTTTGTCAAAGAAATGTGGAATAACTTTTACTCTTTTTCATTTTAAAGAATAAATTTAACATAGACAAAGCACATTCATAAATATAATAATCAACACATTTAATCGAGATTATTTTAATTAATTTTCAAATTGTTTATTGCAAGAAACTTGGTACTCATCTCTTTTTTCTTTATATTTGTTGAAAAGAATAAAATTTTTTACGTATACATATTAATGTCAATAAAAAAATATTAATGTCAATAAAATATTAATGTCAATAAAAATAAAGATAAAAATAATAAAATAAGAAGGAATTTAGAGAAGACTAAAAATAAATGTTCCTAACAGGGATCATCTAATTTTTATCATTATACATACTTATGTTACCAGCTATGATATCTTTTGAGAAATTAGAAAATTTATCTTTTGTTTATTAACATGAATAGCGTATTAATTTTCCAAACAATGTACGTCACAGTAAGCAATCCCCACTTTCGTTACTTGTTCATTTCTTCGTATATAAAAAGGCTATTAATGAGACTCAAACTCGAGATCATAGTCTCTCAGTCACGAGATTTCGAGTGTAATCCATAATTCATAACGATGGCAACAGCAAAATTCAAAGAGACATCTCCGTATGTCAAGCCGAAGCCTATACCACCTGTGGAAGATTACCTTTATAACAAGTGAGTAAACATTTTAGCTTGTATCATATCGCTTGTATCATATTGTATCGCTATCGTATGATCATTGATATCGTATGATGCGGAATGAATATTCGATCGATAAAAATCGTTCCGATGAAAAAACGGTTTATCTCTAAAGCATATTTATTTTTCATATTTCTGAAATTCTATTGCCATAGAGTTATAATTTCTATTTATAATTTCAAGCTTAATGCAAAAGAGTCTACGGCGCGTATGTATATATGCAATAAAAAAATCCGCATTAGCCTTAAATCAAAATTATAGTTAACTATTAATAAGTCAATTATATTAAATTGATTTTATTCATTTATTTCATTTGATTTATAATTTTCAGTAATCAAGTATGTAAATGAGTTTCTCTTACGTTATCTTGTTATTTCACGCGTTAACATATATTTTCTCACTTTTGACATTCGAGGACTGATATCTGAAAGATATCCGCGAGATCTTTTATTCTTATATTTAACAGAATATATACAAAAAAAATTTAATAGAATATTAATAGAAAAGTGTGGCTTCCGTAGATATATGGAAGATCTCACTCTAAAGGCAGATAATCAAAATGAACCGATAGTTAAAGTGGCCCTGTTTGGCGTGGGTCGTGCTGGAACGATACATTTAATGTCTACAGTATCTAGTACACGAGCGCAACTTCTATATATTGTTGATGATATCGAGAGTAATTGGCAAAAAATGCGGAAGTACTGGCGTTTGGATGACGTCACATTTCTAAATAGCAAACAATCTGATAAAGTATTCAAAGATCCCAAGTAAGTAATTGTATTAAATAAAAAACTTCTGCTAGCAAATGTGACAGTATTCGATATTGTTAAACGTAATATTCAAGTTAACAAAAGTTAAACAAATGTAAAATTAAAAGTAGAAAAGTTGCATTAAAAGCTATATTAAATATACACTGTATGCTACAATATAAATTTATGCCATATTTATGCCATAAAAGTCGTCATATTAGAATATTTATATTTATAATGTAAATTTATATCTGCACAAGCAAATGTATTTTGCACAAGTAAATGTAATTTTCGCTTTCTATAATTCTCCATCCAAGCGTTGACGCGGTCATCGTGGCATCGCCGACTTTCACACACGAGGATATCATTATTAAAGCTTTGCAAGCGAAAAAAGCGGTATTCTGCGAGAAACCTGTGGCAGAGAATCGCCCGGATACTGCAAAGTGCTATGAAATAGCCAAGAAGGTTGGCAAGCCATTGTTTTGCGCGTTCAACAGAAGATTTGATCCGAGCTACTCGAACGTGCGAGAACGTGTTCGCAAAGGTGAAGTTGGACACGTTCACACAATTAAAACGGTCGCTCGCGATTCTCCTCTGCCCACGATAGAGTACTTGAAAGTATCAGGCGGTATCTTCCACGACTGCATGGTTCACGATATCGACATTATTACCTGGGTTATCGGAGAATATCCAGACAAGGTGCGCGGTCTCTACATATATCTGAATTTGATCTATTTGTATACAATAGTTATTTTAATAGTTGTATACAATAGTTACAATAGTTATTTTAAGAAAGACGAATTTTTTCAACTTTCATAATTATTCGAAGAATTAAAAAATTGCTCGAACCGTTTTGAACTTGTCCAAAAAAATGGTGGTAAATGCGATTGCAGGTTTCAGTCCTGGCTGAAGCAAACATCCCAGAGATCAAGGCGATTAACGACTTCGATACGGTCGCAGCAACTTTGCACTTTCCATCAGGAACACTCGGCATGATCGATTTATCACGCAACAGCTCATTCGGGTATGATCAACGGTTAGAGGCGTTCGGTCCAAAAGGTATGGTGCTAGCCGACAACGAGCAGCCGATACATTCAGTTTGTCGGCACTACGATTTGCAAGGACCGACTACTGCCCCAATCTGGTACTCGTTCGCCAGCCGTTTTTTGAACGGCTATCGAAGAGAGTTTGATCACTTCATTGACGTGGTGCACGGTAAAGTTGAATCGATGGTCAAGTCAAAGGAGATTTTAGCAGTGAGTAAAATCGCTACGGCCTGCGAAGAATCCGCTCGTACAGGAAAAATCGTGACTCTAAACTGGATGGACGGCGAACTACCTGACAATCAATGAGAAAATAGTGATATCTCAATGAAACTATTATTACATCTGTAATAGATATAATCATTTTTTATCTTTGTAAACTGTAAACAAAACAGATTGCAAAATTATAAAAAAAGAGAATAACAAGATTCTTTCTTATACCAATCAATCGGCCTTATACAATCCTTTATACAAAAGTTTACAAAAAGTATTACCGAACTATTTTTACTCAATATATTTTATTATATTGTTTTTATCACATAAAATGAAGTTTTCCGTTTAAAATTTCTTCATAAGCAAAGCGGCAGGAATTCAATCTAGAATCTTTTATTTAAGATAGTTGGTTTTAAAATAATTGCTTTACTATCATTCCATATTACTCAGATTATAAACTATAAATGAAAATTATTTCTGTATCCATTGTTTAAAAAGGGATAAATATATACGAATAAAAATAAATTTTCAAGTGCAATTCGAAATAAAATAATTGCAATACACACAATATTTACAATTACATAATATAATTGTTTAAAAT
This sequence comes from Pogonomyrmex barbatus, assembly GCF_055798465.1. NCBI lineage: Eukaryota > Metazoa > Arthropoda > Insecta > Hymenoptera > Formicidae > Pogonomyrmex > Pogonomyrmex barbatus. The sequence goes on from NW_028297110.1 coordinate 775,336, forward strand.
ATTTGTTAAATTAATGTTCAGTTGAAATAATAAGTAAAGTCATATCGTTCATGTTTTTATTACATGACAAAAAAATTACAATAATACCAAATACCGTGTCAAAAGAAAAATAGCAGCAGTATAAAATCGATATATCTATAAATTGGATGCGCACTGTGTAGAAGACATACTTGTTCATAACTGCTATTATAACAAACATCTTGTAAAAAAAATGGAAAATCTTTCTATTTGCCTGTCATTATCATTTTATATACAGAGTCAACATTTTCTTCGGTAAATAATGAGGAACTAAATTTGAGCCGAGTCCAACATCAAAGACGAGTCTCTGAAACATTATCAAACCATAGTCGATGTTCTAGCATAAAGATTCTATCCCCTTTCGCAGTCGATTTAATCTATTAATATTAGATATATATATATATATATATATATATATATATATATATATATATATACACACACACACACATTTGTCCATATTCACCACTTAAATAAAAAATTACAAAGAATATTGCGAAAAAAGCTATATCTTTCGAAATATGTAGAAAAATCTTATCGCTTATGCCGGTTTTTTTTAGCAACTGTGTATATGCAAGTCTATGAAATTTTTATAAGACCAATATAATATCCAAATCAAAGTTTGTTAGTCAGTGTATCATTTATCGCAAGTATACGCAATTGCAATTAATTATATTAAATTATTAGGTCAATTTAATTCATCTTTCTATCAGCTTCACTATGCTACTTGGAAATAATGCAATTTATATTTAGGCGTTATATGCACATGCGTACATAATAAAAAAATATATAAAGCTGTATCTCAAATATATAACTTCTTATCTCCTATACGCGAAATCTTTGAATCATTCAATTTTTACAACATTTTTTAAACTACGCAGACTTCAATATTTTTTAATGTTCACCGATTTGTTTTTGAGTTATAAAAATTCGATTCAATATCACCAATATCAAAATTATTAACCAATTTGTCAGATTTTTAAAGAGCTGTTTTATGATATCTTTTTATGATTCGTTGCAATCATAAAGCAACGTTCCTCATGCTACTCTTTTGTTATTTATATTTGTTCACTAAAAGTGAGTAATAGAGAAAGCCCGTACAATGACGTTTTTATTCTAATGACACGTATACTCAATTAGAATAAAAGCGAAAATTATAAGGAAAGATAACTTGATTTTAATGATTTCATAGAACGGAGAATCGACTTAGCAGTTAGAAATATATTAGAAACAGTTATTTCGACAATAACGCTTAGATGATACTTAAAAATTGCTTTGAACATTGTGGGTCCCCTCCATCTTTATTGCCTATCATATATTCACAATTTCGCTTTATATTTATACTTATCTGTTTTTTCTCGATAATTCGGATATTCGAATTGCACGTGACAATTTTTAACATTTAAAATTTTAATGATTTCGCGAATAACGCAGCAATAGCCTGCGCTTTATCTCCGTTAAATCGACGTAATTCTGCAATGACTTGTGCTCTGGTAAAACCCATAGCTTCTAGTTCCTTGACTGTGGATTCCGTGAACGGATCATGCGGATAGATTGTAGTCTCTAAGGCAGGAGGTCTATTTGACCCTTGATTACTATTGCCTTGCCCGTCTAAGAAATTTTTATAAAAATGTTTATCATTGCCATGTGTTAAAAAACTCTTACATCTATGCTTTTTAAAAGAAAAGAAAATATTTTATATATCTCAAATAATAATGATTAAACCGAATTAAAAATTAATCAAATTATTTTCATAATTTTGAGTTAGATCTACAGAGAAATAAGATAGTTGAAATTTATTTAAATAAATAACTATAAAAATATATTAAAAACAGACAAGGCAAGGAAGTAAGGTAAAAATGAAAAATATTTAATTTCAATAAATGAAGCGAAGAAAAAAGGACAAAAGGATCGAAGGGATAGCCTGAGCTAATACATATTTACCATGATGCTGCTGCCTCTGCTTCTTAGCATCTCTTGTACTATCCTCGAGAGCTCGTTGGAGATCTCTATCATCTAAAGATTCATCGCTGTTTCCACTCAATCTCGCACATTCTGGTAAATCGCCTGTAGAAATAAAAATTAGTAAATTATTAACATTTCTTCATATTTCATATTCTCTTAAGTTTTAACGTTAATTAATTTTAATAATTAATTAAAAAAAAGAAGAAGAAACACCTTCCGCCAAAAATGGAGTTTCAGTGCCAGTGGTCCCGATTTTCAAGACATTTTTCTTTAAGTCTATGCAACATTGATGTCTCTTGAGCATATCTAAACCTAATAGCATATCCATGGGCTGTTCCTCGAGAACGCTGAAGGATGTTGTCAAATGGTCGTTGCCGATCTGTATTTGTACCATATGTATACGACCGATTATACGTTGTACTCCGACACCTTTAGCAACACCAGCCCATCTTGTGTCGACCAAGCGCATAATGTGGCATCTCTCAGCACAGGCAGCAGACATAATAGTGGTTTGTGCACCTTGATAAGAAAATATCTTCAATCTATTGTGTTAGAATTAATGGCGCAAAACACTTTTCCTTCAGTTTTCGTACTACAAACACGCGAGGGATCAGAATATAAATTTAAATCAAGAGCAGATTCTTTTTTCGTTATTTTCGCGGACAAAGGTCATACGTTCTAAAATTAAGTTGTTTTTCTGCATGCTATGCAGAATGATTATTCGACATGTGCGCACAAAAATAAATCTTTACTCAGCCTTCCTCTTCTCTTCTTCGAGAACAGAGAACAAAGATGTTTAAAAATAATTTCAAGTATGACGAAAATCAAAGTTTTAAATGCTTTTTTAAGAAACGCACGCGGAAGAGAGACAATGCACGCGCGTGGAAGAGAGACAATGCATTTTTACTTGCTACTTGCTTCTAGAAATAATTTGAGCTAATAATTTACCTGAATCAATAAATGCTTTAACTGGAAATCCATTGACTTTACAATTGATATATAACATAACGACAGTGCCAAAGGTCTCTGGGTTGTATTCCATCGCGGCCTCCATATTCGCTTCGATATTCTTCTGCCTAATCTCTTCAGCGATTAGTCGCTGTGCTTCGGTGTCAAAAGGATCAGCGTTCATCATTCTCAACCGTTGCGCTTGCCGTTCTTCTCGAGCGGCTATCTGCTCTCTGAGTACAGTCGAAAATCTATCTATAATGTACGAATATTTAGACCAAAAATACAAAACGCCTATTAAGCCTGTTGTATTTGGATCACAGCTACTCACCAAGATTTCCTGACAATAAAGCGTCAGCTAATCTGGGATTATTTTGCTTCAGCAACGCCAACTGATCTGGATTAGCTAGGAACATGTTTTTTATCATAGCTGGATCATCCTCACTGCGAGGATTTTGTATTCTGTTGTTTGCAATCGGTGATGGACGCTGATTATTGCTGGCTCCAGGAACTCTGATGGAACTGAAGTCCAGTAACGGAATGGCTAGAGTGACGTTTCTTCAAATTTAGTATGTTCATTTTTTTACAAGATATTGTATATAGCCGGAGCAGAGCATAGAATGTAAAGAAATGCGGCGAATGAAAGAGAATAAAATAAATTTCGCGCAATAACGTTTAGAATATTAAAATTGAACGTTAAATTTGACAAAGATATACTCGAGCAGAAGCCAAAGGTCTAAAAATCAAGATTTCATCAATATCAATATGTACATTCTATCTGCTCTCTATCAACTGTATGACGTCAACTAGATAAACAGAATCTGTTTATGAAAATAACAATTGACATTTTCGGTTGAAAATTTTTAATGATCCGTTACGCAAGTAAATCACTCGAGTCCTCACACCCACCTCTGTTGAAGGGCTGCAGGTTCAGGTCGCTGCCACTTTGGTGCATATGCTGGAGGATGACAGCGTCGCCGTCGCGAATCCCATGATCGCGCAGTGACTTCTTATCGTCCATGAGCGGTAGACCGTTAAACGCGATCACGATCTCGTGGGCCGGCACGCCACTCTCGATCTCGCAAAATGCCTTGAAATTCTCCAGTTCCAGTTCCTCACTTACATCGAGGACGAAGACACTGTCGTCGCTGAGCGTTGTCACCGTCACCTTCATTTCGATCGCCTCGATCTCGCGCGGAAGTCCAATAAGCACGAGGATGAGACCGTCCGTCTTTTTTGCCTTTCTCTATCTTCCTCTCCCTCTCGCCGTCGACGGGAAAGTGTTGGAAAATTTCGAATAACTGGCAACACGCGCGTTCGTGTCGGAGAGGGCGATCGCGAGGAAAGGATGAAAAGGGGCAGGATGACTCACGCTGAGGGTTCTCCGGATGTAAACACGGGCCCAGCTCAGCAAAAATACTCCCCCGACGGCGGCGAGGCGGGATTCGAGCCCTACGCGAGACGGACGGTGACGCGTAGCGCACGCGGTCGACAATCGAACAATCGACAGTTGCGAGTCGAGACGTCGATATGTGTATACTACCTTGACTCGAACGCTGATAGGTTGAAAATCTTTCGTCCAAATCGATACGGCTGCTAGCCGAGCGGAGCCGATGGCGTTTATGTCGCTACACCACGTGTTGAGTGGTTGAGTTGTGAGGATATCACATGGCAAAGAAAACCTTCTGAAGAAAATGTATGAGATAAATAATTAATTGTATATTCTTCAATTGTGTATGCGATAAAGATGAAGCAACTATCAGAGGAAAGAACAAAACTCGTATTCGAGAAGCTAACTAAATAGTAAGCAACAAGTTTGACTCATAATTTTTTGCTTATAGATTACAAGTATACGAATATTTATCATAAATTATTTTTTCACAGTATTGGCCCTAATGTAAAGAATTTGATAGATCGGCCAGATGGTATATATTGTTTTCGGGAAAAGAAAGACAGGGTATATTATGTATCGGAAAAGATTTTATCTTTAGCGAATAATGTAGGACCTGATCACTTATTAAGCTTAGGTACTTGCTTTGGTAAATTCACAAAATCGGGAAAATTCAAGCTGCATATTACTGCATTACATTATTTAGCACCTTATGCACAAGTGAGTATGTAATTCTAAATGTATTTAAGATATAGATAAATACATAAGATATAAATAAATTATAAACTTATCTTGAATAAATTCTCTCATAGCATAAAATCTGGGTAAAGCCTTCGGCAGAACAACAATTTCTATATGGACATCATATTACGAAATCAGGCCTTGCTCGTATAACAGAAGGCACTTCTCAGTATCAAGGCGTTGTTGTATTTTCTATGAATGACTTACCTTTGGTTTGTAGTAAATATAATTTTTTGAGGCAATAATTGAAAATCGCTCTTACTCAAATATCGTCTGAAAAAGGTAATAAAGTATTGTGAAACTTGTATTCTCCATTTGATTTCAGGGATTTGGTGTTGCTGCAAAAAGTACAGCAGATTGCAAACACGCGGATCTCATGCAAACAATTTGCTTTCATCAAGCAGATATTGGAGAATATATTCGTTCAGAAGACACGTTACTGTAGCAAAAACATCTGTTTTTCTTTTTAAAGGAAACATCTAATTTATACAGTCAATTTTTAACTCTTTCTTATTTTATAACATATATTTAAGAATAATCTTATGATAAAATATATTACCTATATTAATATTAAACAGATAGTATGTAATTGTCATTTTGTTACATAAAAGATTAAAACATTCTTTACCTCCATTACATTCGTCTATAATTTTATTATAAACAGATTTTGTGCAATACAAATTTGATTTTTATCATATAAAGTGCGTACACGAGGAACTTCCTTTCGTATTTCCTTTTTTTCCTATATAAATACAGTAAATCATAATTTCTCATTATAAAAACATCGTCTTTGTCATAATTACTTTCTAAGTTCCTAGTTCCAATATTGCAAAAAAAAATTTATAAATCCTAAAGTTGGTTCATTTTGATTATCCTATCGTAAACATTTTAAAAATATAATTAAAGTTGAATATCTATGAAGAAATTATAGTTGAAATTGAATGTGGAATTAAAATGACTTTTAAGATTTTTACTTTCTCTAGTTTGTTGATAATTGTTAATGTCTTTTTTTATATATTATTTAAATACGGTACAGGTAAAAATCTATGTCATTTAACTATGACGAGTGATATTTTTCGATACACGATATTTCGCATAATTTTAATTTAAATACCTACGAGAGTATCATTAATAAAGATGCTCGATGTCATTATATATTACAGTTCTATAATTTAGAATATTTCGTCTTTCATATGCATGCAATATAAGAGAAAAATAAATACTAAACTATACATAAGAATAAATACATTTTTGGAGAGATAAATTTCAGTGTAATAATATAAAATGCAAATGTACCGTTTTACATCTTACGTGTTTTGCATTACATAAGAATGTCTTACATGTTTTTTGAAGAAATATATTATCATATTTATTATAACATACAAAACTGCAGTATATTAACAATTCTCAAAACACGTAATGTAATACGAGTAAAAATTTGTTCTCTTTCGATAAAATTATTTAAATGAAATAAATAACGTATATACAAATGATACATGAAAACGATATTTTTATAAAAAAAAAAAGAACACTTCTTTTTTCACGAAAAGAAGGAAATAATAATAATAATATTCCATATAATATTCCAACTTACAAGAACACACGAATTCAATATTATATAATCAGACTCTTCATCTCTTTCTTGCAATCTCTGAATTTTAAATAGCTATACTGCATTCATAGGATATCTTTCTAGCACCAATTAAATCCTGAGATATGCAATTTTGTTTAAATAAATCATGTTCCCACATACTTGTAAAATATCTCGGTTCGTTTCGAGTGAAAATGCCAGTTGATACTTTTAAATACTTTTCAAATATATCCGTGATGTCTGGCGTAATATGACGTTGCAATAGAGATTAGAAAATAAAGAAAGCTTCGTGGAATAAAATTTGCTTGATGTATTGATGCTACAAGGTAAGAAGAGAATATATTTTCACAGATCATGAGATGAAAATGGTATGACTTATGACTAGTAAACTGGCTAAGATTCGCAAACTTAATTGAATTGACAATTGATTTTTTTTTCTTTTCCCCTTTTCTTCAGTTACAAATGCAGATAATGCAAACCAATTTCCCAAACATTGAATTGTGAGCTACCGTAAATTGCGAGTAACGATCATATCGTTTAATGCATTTGAACAGTAAGATTCAAATCGATGAGAAATATATATATATAAATATACAAAGACCATTTCAAACATTCAACGTTTTTGCCAAATAAAATCACCTGCTTTCGAATCTTGTGTTAAATCTACTCACTTTTCGATTATTATTCCTAATCCTTAATTGATTGCATACAGAATATACATAACTTAAAAGGCTTATTCTATATCACGTGATCAATTAAAACTTAAGAAATGACAGATCAAACTTTGAGTATTTCTTTGTTCTTTTTTCCCTTTTTCATGTAATTGTTATGAATCAGACAATGATGATTGTAAACCTGATTATTTATCATCGTCCGGGGAAATTCAATTTCAAAGTATAAGAGAGTTCTGTATAAAAAAGAAGCGATATAATTTAAAAAATATATATATAATAACTTATTTTTGAAATATATATACAAAAACACAATAGAGTTTTCTTTTAAATTACACAGATGATAGCAAAAATTATTTTTAAATATTCTGCGTATACACTCGTGTACATTTCAAAGTTCAGAATTCTTTTTAAAATTTCCATTATTGTATCTCTTTTTTATTTGTTACTTATCTGACTCATTCATCAAAAATTTATTCATATCAATATATCTATATATACTTTATTAATCATTTCGTTTGCTCGCTGTAGACATGATAAAAAAAAAAAAAACATATTTCGAGACTCAATAAAACTAAATCTAATAAAACATCTTTTTTTTTTTACTAAATTTGGTACAGGTTTTAGCGCATTCAATTGTCATTAGTGTCGTTAATGTCGCGACTAACTTTATAATTTTCTTTAATTTTTTTCTTTTTCTTTAATAACCCTTCGTGTTATACGAAATTCTCAACATTTTTGCAATTTTTCTAATTTATATTTCTTTTATATTTTTTGTTTCGTTTTTAACATGTCTTGTAAATATACACGCTTATAGTAATTAGTTTTACTAATTAAATATTAGCTATAAAGGACATGTTTATCACATCAATTTCAATATTTTCTAAAGATCAATTTTTCAATTCAATTTTTTAGTTTTGTTTTTCACAGCGCTTAAGTACCTGTTCGCCTTCTATCTTTTCCATCTTTTTAATAGCGATCAATATACAATCTTATTATTGAAACGGGAAAAGTTTCCAATTTTGTCTTCTTTATAAAATATTAAAATATTTGCACAAAAAAATACTCCGAAATATCTATGTGTAATGTATTGAAAACGTGAGCTGAGATTAATATATACGATATGATATGGTAACTCACATACTGACAAAACATATAACTATATCTTTCGTAGTGAAAGACAATGATATTATCTTGCCAGTATATCTCAGTGAAAGATACAAACGAAACATCTAAGAAAAATTATTGTGATGCATGAATTGACGTTTGTACTTTTGAATAGAATTTTGATCTTACTGGAAAAAGTGAAAATCTTGCGCTCTTACTTGTTATATCAAACATCTAGTATATCAAAATTTGATATATCAAATAAAGAAATCCCAGTTCCATATCCTAAAAGAAAAAGGGAAAAATATCAGTAATGTATCAGTAATTCATTTCAAAGATTTAATTTAGATTATATCTTTTATCAAAGATATAATTTATAAAAAAATCTTTATCAAAACATCTCACAGAAGCCAATCATACCTCAAAAAAAAAAAAAAAAAAAATGATGCTGTTTTAACGTCTCTTATTGCCATGACGTCGAGCGTATTTACGATTTTTTCTGTAAAAAAAAAGAGATTTTATAATTCCATGTTCTAATGACATTTTTTAAATGTAATCTAAAAGCAGCGGTAAATACCTGATCCTGCTCGGAGACGGAGTTGGCGCATGTTCCGCGATGACAGGTAGCACGGATCTAAAATTGTCGGTCGGACGTAAAATACCTGCAGTGCGTGATGAGAGTCTCCAGACTAATTTCTGTCTGTATGGTGTTTGTTCTTGGGCGTTATACTTGCTCAGTATGGCGCCCACTGCCCCATGAGTAGTACAGAAACTTTCTTCAGAGATCTAAAACGCAATAGAGAAATTTTAAGGATCAGATAGTAAGATAAATTATAAAATAAGTGTGGGCTTACATTGCATTTCTCTCGGAGTCCCATGGCAAATTGCATAAGTTCATCTTTCAGCATCTGATAAGATGACTTAATGGATATATTGTGCGAAGATGGGTTATCGGTAGACACGGTGGCGTCCGTATTTGTATTCAATCGATGAACAGTAGCATCCAAGTAAGTATAGAGTAATACTAGAGCCACCTCGGATGGTCTGAGGCTTGCACAATTACCATTGCAAGCAACCATTTCCAATCTAAGAATCAATTCGGATTCCTGAAAGGATCAATATTGTAAGCACGCCATTTTGATTGTATAATTTTCATCTTAATAAGAATGTATTTATAAGATTGTGTAATGATGTAACAAATATTTCAAGCTTTACTAAAGCTTCATTTTTATAGTGTTAAAAAGCATATACATTTTTTTCTAAATCTCACAAATAATTATATAAAAATGATGATTCACCTTGACGATACTAGTATACACGTCGCCGAGATGCATCTGTTTCGCTACCGCGTAAAACATATTATTGAACAGCTGTAAAAAAGTCAGGGTGGTAGTAGGCTGAGTGCCGGGTGCCCATTCCAATTTATTCCGTATCACCTCCGCCATGCGCCTCAAGTCATCAGCAGTGCATCTACACTGCGAAATGGAGACTAGATGTTCGGCATCTATGGACTGCATCCGTTGGATGGCGGCTAAATAAAAAGATGACACGCTGATACAGGCCATATACTTTTGCCTTGCTTTCATCTTAGTCAAGAAACGGTCCATCAAATTGATCGCGATGAAGAATACATCCGACGACAGGTCGTACATCACTTTCAGACATCTCAGTACATGAGCGGATCTGTCTCGAGCACCGATCGTTATTTCATCATCCTAAAACATGCAAACATTGACCGGTTAAATAAATATTAAGTGATATTATTAATCTGTACTCTCTGAAGTGTAAAAGCACAAAAATTTTACCACATTGAATCCCGTGTTAAAATAATATGTTATAGACAAAGAAATTCATCATACTTTTGTTGAATTACTGTTTATAAAATCTCAATATGTTTTCCTTTACACAAGAACAATTATCACCTGAGTTGTAATAGGTAATTGATGGAGGTCCGGTTGAAATTTGACCTCCTGGACGAGGTTTAGAACTAAGTCCTCTTGCAATTTTTCGAGCGGAGGGATGGCATCCGGTACAGGCAAGCCCGTGTCCATTCCTGCCGTGTGCGACATCGCAACAGCTAACTACAACAATCCGACTACGACAACCCGGCAGCCAGAGATGGCTGATGTAGTGTGGCTGATGAGAAGAACCACACAACAAGAATGGCGCAGCTGGCTAGCCTTGTATCTGTAAACAGAATGTAAACAGTGAGAAAAAGTAAATTTGACACATCCAAACAAATATCGTTAACGAAAAAACAAAATTCTTATTTTATAATAAAGATTTTATAGAACGATACATATTGCTCTTAAATTTTTATGAAGTAAAAAAATATGCTAAAATGTACAAATGTTTAATAATGACGTAAATTTATCCTAAACAAAAATCATTCTAGACATTGCAAAAAGTATATTAAATAATTATAACAATTCCATAATTATATTTTTAATTTATGTATCTCATAAAACGAATAATATTTAATGAAAATATTTCAGTTTCAATTCATAGTTGAATCAAACTTCTTTTTTTGATGAACGATGAAACATTTTTTCAACGATTTGCAAGTTTGTGCGAATACTCGCATGCATGGTGATTTGATTTCTCCATTCGCGCCTTCAACGTTGAAATAATTGTATCATACACGTAACAGACGCATTATTGTGCAAGATCGACTGAATCTTTTTTCTCTTTTAGCACGTTCGCTTAAGGACGACAAACAATCAAACTCTATATGCCATCTTTTTATGCATACGCGACTTAATTGGAAAGAGACAGTCTCAAGGATGCACTGTTCTGTAAAGTATGTTTCTTGGATTTTCTCTCTCTTTCTTTCTCTTTCCCTCGATTATCTTCAAGGAAAGCGAGAGAGCGGAGCATATCAAGTATATGGAGAAAAAGAAAAAAAAAAGAAATGAAACATAACGCAGAAACGATGGTGATTGAATGTCGACATCACGGTCAGATTAAAACAAGCATGCTTTCAAAAACGAAAATGAAGATTGTAGAGTTTCAAGGAAGACTTCTATTCCAATAGAATAAAAAAAAACAGCTGACAGTCAGAATTTTATCTAAATCTGAGAAGTCTGAAATGGCTCTCCATAAAACTTTGTTATAAAAAAATATTCCAATAATTACGATGTCATTTTGCATTTTGCATGTATATAAAAATTACATGTACATAAAAATATTAAAAATACGCTACTTTCTGAATCTATCATTATCAGAAATACAAATATCAAAATTTCAAGTGCTTAAAAAATACAGAAATTGGACTCGAATGATTTATGATGATTATGATACGATAAAAGGCAAGACGAAAAATGCGTCGTTTCCAAATTAAGCAAAACATCGTTTATCGACAATCTTGTGCGATCTTGACGTCATCGCAAAGATAAGCGCATCCTCCGATAAAAAATGACGCGTGTCGAAATTTCTGCGTCGTTTTCGAATCGGTGGACTGTGATCGGTTGACGCATTGATCGCGAATCGTCCGAAAAACAATAAGATAATTGTTCTCCTTTTCCTCATCGAAAAGCGTTCACAAAAGATAAAAATAAAATGCGAGATCAAAAGTAAACAAGAACAAGAAATGTCAAAAATAAACTCGAGATGTTGCAAGCTACCTGACCAATAATATCAGATCGATCACTTGCGTTTGGCTTAATGTTTAAGATTTAATTAAAAAAAAAAAAAAAATGTTACATCAGAAAAAAGAGTCTGCTTTAAACAAAATAAAAATAAATAAAAATAAATAAAAATAAATAAAAAAGTTAATCTGGATTTAATTTACTTTTTATCTTTTTATTGCTTCTTAAAAGTAGATAAAAAAATAAAAAACAAATTAAACTAAAATTAAATTTGACAGAAAAATTTATGTGGACATTTATTCTACACGTGAAGCTTCTTTCGAAAATTTATTCACCATTCTGACAAATACAGATTATTCTCGAAATATATGATAACTGGAGACTAATATGATTTGGAGGAGAGGGGGAAGAGAGAAAGACAAAGGACATTTAAGCTCGTGTCTCTTTCAGACCGAGCAACCAGAATATTACAGAGTTTTCACAATGATGAAAGAAACACATGTATTACATGTAAAAATTTCGCAGAAAAATAATATTTGTTAGTATAGAGTGTCGTGTGTATATATATATATATATAATAACTATGCGTCTGACATGATTATATTACATAATCATGTTATAGGTAAATAATATAATGTACAAAATAAAATTTAGTTACGCTAAATAGGATTCTTGAATCAATCACATTTCTATCGCTAAGAAACAAGTACTTTTTGTTACAAGAATTTTTATAACACACACACACACACACACACACACACACCACACCACACCACACCATACCACACACACACACACACACACACACACACACACACACACACACACACACACACACACACACACACACACACACACACACACACACACACACAAAACTTCGGTATTTGTTTCTTGTATTATTCGTATTATATATATAAAATATACATTATTATATATTTATATAAGTACATATAATGTAAATACGTGAATTTAATGAACGATCAAAATGAAGCATTTTTGCATCAAAGGTTAAAGGTTATTGCGTCATCGTTATACATGCTGCGCGAGTTCAACGTACCCATGGTCCAACGTAAATGTTTATCGATTTTTGAATGTTACACGTGATAGAAAATATAAATTCTAGCTGTCGGTGACATGAACGCAAAATGAATGAATTGTCCAATAAATAAAAATAGCGATAATAAAATAAAAATTTGATGAATAGTAATAACATGATCAATATAATTAATTTTCATTATTAATAAAATAATGTGACCAAAATAATTAATTTTTCACTTAGTTTTTCAACTTGATTAAAAAGTTGAAATCGAATTACAATCTTCTTTGTCACTTTTTCCCAAATAAATATTCAACATAATGCCTTGTGGCAATCTTAAAGTTCGTCAAACAACTGAGACAAAGTTTAATCAGCCAATATTTTTAGAATTTCTACAAGATACTTCAAATAATATAAATCAATCGACAAAGGAACTAAATTTCCAGATCTACTGATCAAATTACTTGATGACGAAATATTAACTCGTCTATGGGAAACAGCTCGGACAAAGGGTTAAGGGTTAAGGGTTAAGGGTTAACGATTTTTATTAACATGACGAAGATGAAACCTCCAAACGCTCCGTTTGGAGGTTTCATCTTCGTCATGTTAATAAAAATCGTTTGAACATTAATGTTTTTCATTACAATTTTTTTATTATCTCGATTTCATCAGGAACGGATGAAGGAAACGATAATAATAATCGATTATAATTAAAGTACAATGATTCGTGTCTCACTTTTCACATAAACGTCCGCGATAATTGAACGTTTGATCGATCGAATAGCAAAGTAGTTTTTAAATTCCTCGGGTCAAAATATCGGTGGTTCTCTATATGCCATCAACAAATGGAAGACTTGAACGCAACGAGTCTCCTACAACTTTTTTCTCACGCACAAACGCGCGGGATTAACGCGCGATCGGCTGCGAACGACTCGATTCAAATCAGGGGATAATTCAGATAATTTAGAAAGCAAGACTCTACTCTCTCTCTACTAGGTTGAAAAAAATTCTACGCTGAGTACTACGCGTATTTCGCGAGGAAATAGACGCGAGAATAGAAGATAGAGAACGACTCCGAACTGATTGACCGAAATGTCGAGGATTTTTCTTTTTTTTTTTCCCTCCATTATTCGCAGTCGTGAACGAACCGCGATTAGATCAATCGCAAAGGCTTACCCGGATGCGTCCGAAACGCCTTTAGGTCTTCGTATCACCCAATTTTGGCCCGCGTTTTGCTTCTCGGTCCAGGAGAATAAACAGAAACAGAACCAGGTACTACGCCGACTGACGGTTGGTCGAACAATAAATGATGGCCTGTCCTTCTCCGGCCCCACCAACTTTCTTATTGCGTCGTTGATTCAGCTGATCTTCGTGCGCCAATCAGCGTGTTCGAAAACAAGTTGGGCTACTATCATTGAAAAAATCAAGTTGGTAGCATTGGAAGTCATTAGCGCCGCATTTAAATCGAACTATGCATCTCAAAAATTTCGCTTTTCGATAATTATTGAAAAAAATAAATTTTGTCAAAAAAAAAAAAAAACATTACGACGCAAAAGAAATCAAAAGTTTTCATGCGTCACAAATGCAGTACGCTATGTAACATAATTTGAAATATTTAAATCGAATCTTGTTTTTATCCTATTAATTCCTACATATTCTATAATATATTCTATTAATATATCTCTCATATATCTCTATTAATATATATATATGTATATATAATTTTTGTATTTGCTTATGTATTTTTAAAATCGATTTTGTGAACACTAAGAATTTATACTCTTTTTTATGCTTACATATCTCTGCCTTATCTTCTGCTTATCAGCCAATGTATATACGACGAAAGAAACAAAACGTGATGCTAACAATTATTAAACTTATTATTCACATAAAAGAAGTCCAAATTCATCTTCAATACAAATCGATTACTCGTGAGAAAAAATTCTATATTCCACATTCGATAATTGTAATTATTTAGAATGGATTAATAAAAATAACATAGATCGGCAATCGAAAAATGATGAATGAAATCGAAATTAAGAAAAATAAAATAATTTTAATGCCATTACAGATTAATGAAATTCTAATTATATATAAATTTAAATATATTTAAGAATCTTTCAAAATATGTCAAACACACAATTACACCATTCTCAAATAAAGATTTACCCTGCAAATGGAACCAAATAACAGTAAATAACTTTTTATGTTTATTTATCCCGATTAATATCTTACATACAATCCTGTTGCAATGGTTTATATACAGTGCTGTATTTTCTGAAGAAATGTGGAAACAAATATAAACTGTATGAAAATTATCTAGATTTTCTTTTTCTTTTGAAGAAATATATAAAATCTTAACATGTATATAATATATATTTAGGAATGCCATTTCGTGACACATTACATTAGCTGTATTTCATATACTGCATCAACGAACAGCACCAAAATTGCACACATCAAGGCGTGCAACGATGTTACATAAGTGTATGTCGGTATTAAAAATTGTTCTACTCTCGAAAATTTCTCTTAGCATCACGCTTTCCAAGAAAAACAAAATGATATTGCAGTTTTTAAGAAAGAATATCTAGTCGGATGACCGACGAACGCAGAGACGTTACTCGGACTTCGGCTTTGTGTCCTCTTTGTAATGCAATAACACAAGAGAGAACAGAAATACTCCAGCCATCATGGAGAACGCGCTTATGTAATATGGAAACGCACTCGGTATAAAGCGTTCATACTGCGTATGCTGTAGTGGACGCACTGAAACTTGTGTGGTGCTGTAGAGATGTGTCAGTCCGACGCGCGTATAATCCACCTTGAACTGATATACTCCGTACACATCGGGGATCTTGAATCTTCCCTCGTAACGACCATTGCCCACTGGCTTCATAGTCATACGCACGAACGGATCGATCCGTACAAATTCCAACTGCAAATCATTCGTCTCATAGGGCACCCACTTGCTGTTTGATAGTCGCTCGACTTCGATAGAGTACACCACATTATCCATAATTTTATATGCGGCCGGTGGTTGCGTCTCGCCGACCCGATGATGATGAACAGACGATACGCGTATGACACCATTCTCCTTGAATACCCATTGTGCCATGGCCTTGGCTACCATCTGATTACCTGATTTTTCATATCTTTGGCCACCTATAATTTATTTCTCTTTTAAAAACTTTTCAATGATTAATCAAAATAAAAATTGATAATTACATGATTGAGTAGAATTTTTATGCTGTGTATGTGTGTGTGTGTGTGTGTGTGTGTGTGAAGTTTTTGAATTTATTTTTATTATGTTTATTAAATAATTAGCAATAAAAGTTAATGTTTCTTGAATTTATTTAATAAATCCAAAAATTATAATAAAGGGGGCATTAAAAATCCCATTAAACATGTAATGGAATTACTTTCATTTCTTTTAAATACCAGTTTAATTATATTTATTAATTTCAAAAAATTTGTTTTCCTTTTTTCTTTACAAAAAAATTTGATTGTTTTATTATCCTTCTTTTTACCTTGTCCTTTTTGAATAGGACTGGTGAATGCTTCATCGCTGAAGAAAAATAGTGATCCCGAGAACAAAACTCGAGCATTATTTCTTGCCTGTAGAGCTGCTATCAGTAATGTATTTTTGCCAACACCATGTGGATATTCCTTTACTGGTTGATCTGGATAATAAGTATATGCTGAAGTAGAAGCTGATAATAAACGTAAAATTAAAGGATTATCTGTATCTGCAATTAAGCCAGTTCCCTGATACAGCAATGGAGGGATATTTTTGCTTCCAACAATAACAGGAGCATCTATCAGATTTGCTGGATCTGCTACTATAGTAGTATGTTGGCCACTATCAGAAACATCATAATTCATATGATCAATTACAGTGGAACCTTCCTCATCTATCTCTAAGCCACATTCCGATGCCAATTCGTGTAGAGCATCACCAGACTGTGAGGAACCAGCAACCAGAACATTTCCACCGCCATCTATAAATTCCGTTATTGCATCTACGCTCAGAGCACCACCAAACTCTTCTACTGTAGGTGCAAATATAATCAGATGCTCATATAAATATTCGCCATATTTAGAGAGCTGCAAAGTTGCATCATCGGCTGACTTGAAAGTCAGGATATAACCGCTATCTAGAACAATTTTAAAATTATGAATTCAACCAAGTTATCCCAGTGATTAAATTTTATTTTTCGTGTATAAATAAAATTGACTTTAAAAGTCAAAGAACACATTTATTTCATAACGACAAGCAGTGTAAAAGCGTTTTTCAAAAATATTGAAAATAAATCAATATTTTAGGTTTTGATATGGTTATCTTAATATTCAAGAAAATATGGATATATTTGTTATTAATTATTAATCTCCTACGTCCTCGATACAGTGATATTTCATACATGCATTTAATTCCATGCATTCAACTGACTTAATGTAACGCTCGTAAGAAATGCCGCTAGGAGCAGTCTAGATACGACAATTAGAAAAGTAGACTTTTTGTCGATTACCCTGTAATGTCTTGAAAAATATCGAATGAGTTTCCTTGATCGCGAGATTGTCGAGAAGAACAAGGGTTGGGCCCCCGGCATTCGCGCCGGCGAACATAAGGAACAAGCAGAATAACCTCTTCACGAGCTTCATCGCGCACCACTTATGACGACGACACTTGCCACGGGAGACACGAGATACGTCGAATGTCGTACTCGTTGAGTTGGTACGTACGTTCACAAACGCATAGAAAGCGAAGCTTCAATGAAGATCATTCGTTTTTTAAGTGATTTTTCGGAACGCGTCAAAATGTCGCTTTTGGAAAAAAGCTCCTGTTACTGATTAATTAAATATTAGATTTTTTTTGATAGACGGTTCATTGAAAAGTTTCTAATCATCAGCCGAATGTGAATGGGACGTGTCCACCAATTGTAACGTGGTCAAACGGAACGCTTTCAGATGTTATGTTTCGTTAGAACGCACCTCAGTGAAAATGGATGGCGCCCACATTGCCAATTGGCCAATTTAAAATAAAATTATTTGATTGATTGATCCGGTGGAAAATCTCTAGGCATCGGTCGCTGTAAGTGTCTGTGTCTAATTGCAATGTGGTCAAACAGGACTTTCCCATGGAGAAACAAGTGGGACAGAGAACGAGGTGATACACGTGTATTAATATAAAATTTTTCTGTCAATATAACTTGTATTATATAAATTAAGGTAAGCATAACATACGATTATAATTGCAATAAAACGCTTTTGAAAAAATATTTGAAATTTATAATTATCAGTAAATTCAAGACGAATTTATAACTTATCTAGACATTAACCTAACACCCTTCCCCTTTAATTGTTTACAATTGTAATTTATCAACTCTTTTTTAATTTCAAATAATAATTATGTTATTTGAAATACTTTTAGATGACGCTACAAAGTTTTCCTCGAGGAGGAAAGAAATCCGAAATTAAAAAGACTGTAGATTTGGTAAATATAAAATAATTGTAGATAAAATTAAATAATATAAAAATCTGTGATATTAAATTAATATACATTTCTGTATGATAATTAAAATTTTTTTAACTGGTGATATTTTATTGATATTAATTTTTATGAATAAAAATTTAGTAATGTGATTATATACAAACATCTAATAGTATTTTTAATTTGGCAATGTGATTATATACAAACATCTAATAGTGTTTTTATCTTAGCTTTTTGAGGATAAACATAAACCGCATAAACCCAAGAAGAGTAAAATACAGACAAAGAAAAAAGATGAGAATATAATTGTAGAGGAAATAAATCTTATTGCTACTACTGCAGATCGTTTATCCAAAATGATGTTACGTGAGGGACTGGTACTTCTTGGACGGGTTTCTGAAATATCAGAATATGATTTATTAGTGTCTATTCCTGGTGGATTCTTAGGACGTATAGTAGCTGCAGATCTTAGTCAGTCATATACAAGTCTATTACAAGAAATAATTGCTTCAAAGGCTATTCAGTCTAATGAATTTAAAACTTTACCAGATTTATATAAATCTGGTGACTATGTTGTATGCTATGTCAAAAGTATTAACAGCGAAGAAAAATGGTTCTGTAGTTTATCTATGGAACCACAATTGATAAATCAGAATGTTTATAGTAATTATCTTGTAAAAGATACAAAAATAATTTGTAGCATCAAGAGCATAGAAGACCATGGCTATGTAATTGATACAGGCATGGTTAACGTTAAAGCGTTTCTTGCTACTGAAGACATTGACGAAGGAAAGCAATATTGTAAGTATAATTCTGTAATATTGAATTAATATTATATATATTGAATTAATATTATGTTATTACATATATACAAAGTGATTTGTTAATATAAAAAATTATAGTTCCAGGTATTCAACTTTTGTGTTCTATCAAAGAAATAAAAACGGTAGATAATGTATCTATTATCAAATTGTCAGCTAAGAAGAAAAAGATTGATAATGTCAGCACGCATGAAATAACATCCTTAGACATTTTAACTCCGGGAACAAAATTGTCTCTTTCTGTAAGAAAGGTGCTCTCTAATGGCTTGCAAGTTACATTTGGAAAGAATAACATAGGATACATAAATCGGATTTACTTGGATAAACCCTTATCTATGTATACAGAAAATATGAAAATGATTGGCACATTGTTATACATATTACCAACTGTGAAATTAGCATATTTTAGTTTATTGACTGACGTATCTGAAAAGGAAAAGTTGCGGATAGGCGACATTATAGACAAAGCCAAAGTTCTATATAGAGAATCTAATGGCATAATACTGAAGTTGTCTAAATCTGGATTACGTGGATACGTTTCTTCGCGAAAAACAAATGTCCCGTTTGACAAAATTCCAATCAAGTTCAAGGAAGGTTCTACGCATAAATGCAGAGTACTCGCATACGGCTGGATGGAACATTTTTACATCTGTACAATGGAAGAAGAAATTTTAAAGCAAAAGTATTTTTCATCCCTTGATGTTAATATCGGCGATATTCTGCCTGTGACTATCACACGTATTGAACCTAACTACATACATGTGCAAGCGGGAAAGATTTGGGGAACTGTCTCAATGGAACATATATCTGATGATGATCAGAGTAAACATAAATTAAAAGTCGGAGATAACATCGAGGCGAGAGTCTTGGATAAAGACTATGACACATATAAAAATCATGTGAAGTTTACGCTAAAGCAATCGTTAATAAAAAGTAAATTACCAGTTCTGCAGGATCTTAGCGAAGCTCAATGCGGATCGAAATATCACGGTACGATCAGCAAAGTGAGTAAGAAAGGCTTGTTGATAAGGTTTTATCGGTCAGTGAAAGGATGGGTTCCACGTAATACATTGAACTGGAATACATATTTCTCCTATGGTCAGACAGTTAAGGTATGCGTTGAGTCGGTGAAACAAGACGAAGATAGAATGAAACTGAGAATCATCGAAGAAGAGGAAGAACAACAATCTGTCAGTTTTTCGGTTGGAGAAATAGTTGAAGGAATAATAACGGAATCATCCATTAAGGGAATATCTTTGAGGATACAAAAAGAGGATAAAGTTGTAACAGGCTTTTTACCAGCAGGTCATCTGGCCCCGTGTATAGATATCGGTAAATTACTGGCCTCTAAATCTGCTCCCGGGGATCTAATTTCGGCTGCTGTGTTTGCTCCAAAATATATGTCAACTTTAATATTATCACGCACTTTTGTGACAGAGGAAAAATATAAGAATTTTGAATCATTAAAAGTGGGCGATTGCATTCCATGCACAATCCGTGATATCGTTCAAGACGGCGTAAAGGTCATTTTGCCGATCGAAAATTACTCAAAATTTGGATTCGTGTCATACAAGAATATTAGCAATTATGAGCAATTAGTCGAAAATCAGATATTATTCGTTAAAGTTACCGCCATCAATGTACGAGGAAAACTACTGTCTTTAACGATGTCGTTGAAAGACGTGTGTGATAGTCCACTTGATTACAAAGTCAAGTTGATGGCAGCAGTGGACATCCTGAGTTTGTACCTCAATAAATTATCGGAGCTAGCAAGGAACACATTTTACGAGAACAGACCGATCTCGTCGGTAACTCTGGGTCAAAAGATCACGGGCACTGTTACGAAAGTAACTGAACATGGTCTGGTGCTTCAGTTAGATAATCATTTGATGAGTACAGTACGTAAAGATCATTACATTGGTAATCCTAAAGTCGGGGACAAGGTATCTGGTGTGATTTTGTGGAAAGATTACGTCCATGAACTCGTTGATGTATCATTACTACCAAGAATAATCAACAGCATTAGCTCGAAACAAAAAACATTACCAGATTTACCCACTGATGTCATGTTAAAAGGGCAGATCCTTATAATTACTAAGTGGCTGATACTCGTTCTCGTAAAGCGTAACGGTACGGGATATTTGGCGGCATTGCCTGTCCGTCGACATGCTAACGACATTTCTCCCGATTTGACACCTTACAAGATTCATAATAAAATACGATTGTATGTTATAACGAAGGGAGCCGAGTCCGACATTGTTCCAATTTGTATGCTGAAGTCTGCTTTTGAAATTCGGAAAAGAGAGGTAACGGAGTTATCTTCCATCAAAAATAAATCGAAAAAAAGAAAAAAAGTACTCGAGGAAGACGATATGGATCTTGTAGCTTCATCAAAGAAAATATCGAAGAAAGAAAATGAAGATAAAAATGAAGATATAGATGAAGTTGAAAATAAAGTTGAAGTCAAAGTCAAAGAAGAAGAAAATGGAATAAAAGATATAGATGAAAATTCTGAATCTCTCTCACACGAAGAATCTATTAACAAAGGTAAAAATTTAATAAAAAGATTTTCTTTTTTATAAATTTTTTTGATATAAGTTTAATTTAAACTATCTTCTCATTTTGGCACTTTTCTTAAAGTAACGAAACTATTCAAAATAATGAAATTTAAAGTAACAAAAATCAAAAAGTAAAGAATTTCGAAAGTGTGCAAGTATCGAATATTATATATTGACAGATATCCTAATTTCCTATTATTCAAATAATATGCAAGTCTAAAGGATATCTTAAAAATATCTTTATTAAAACATCTTTAATTTTTACTAAAGATCTTTCAAATTTTTTCAAAAAACTGAAAGATTTTCTTTTATAAGAATGTTAGGTAACAAGCTAACATTATTTGTTGTCATCATTTTGATGACATTAGACGAAATCATTTTGACGAAAAAGATGATGACAAATAACATTAACTCATTATCTGCGATTTTTTGAAATTTGTAAATTCATTAAATTTTAAGATAAGGGACTTAAACTAAATATTTACTTATATTTTTATTAAAATATAAAAGGAAAATCTGAACAAATGATTGTTTACTGAAATTTCATTTTACAGAAGAAGATGAAATGGAAGAGGAGGAGGAGCCGGTAATAGAAAAATCGCGTATTCCGGAATGTGGATTTTCTTGGGACGACAAAGCAAATTTGACTGCTACCGCCAATATCGAAACATCCAGTGACGACGAAGAGGAACCCGAAGAGGAGCCTAAACGGAAGAAGAAGAAGAAATTGAGTGCGGCTGAGCGGCGGGAGCAGGAACGACAGAAGGAACGTGAGATTCGTCAACGGGAAGAAGCTCTGGCAAGCAATCAGATGCCCAATTCAATCGATCAATTCGACAAATTGGTTTTGTCGAGCCCCGACAGTTCATTGGTATGGCTGCAGTATATGGCGTATCACCTGCAAGCCACGGAGATCGACAAGGCGAGAGCGGTTGCAAAACAAGCTATCAAAACAATCAATTTTAGAGAAGAGAACGAACGATTGAACGTGTGGAATGCATGGCTGAATCTTGAGTCCAGATATGGTACCGCTGAATCCTTGAAGGATGTATTCCAGGAAGCCGTTAGGACGAACGATGCTTACAAAGTATACTTGCACATGCTAACTGTACACGCGGAGGCTGGTAGAATGACCGAGCTCGAAAAATTGGTCGGCACTGTAATCGTCAAGTTCAAACAGAATCCTCAGACGTGGATAGACTGTGGCAGAGCGTTGCTGAAAATCGGTATGAAAGAAAAGTCGCGGCAAATCATGCAACGGGCATTACAATCCCTGCCCGCATCTCAGCGTATGTATATATGCGTATATATCCTAATGTACACTTTATTTTAATGTGATAATCTTATATTTTAAAATTGCGTTGGCAGATGTAAATCTTCTGGTAACCTTTGCAAATTTGGAGAATAAGCTAGGAGACAAAGAACGGGCATATACGTTATTCGAGAACGTCCTGAGCTCTTATCCCAAACGTGTTGATGTGTGGTCATGTTACGTGGATTGCTTGATAAAGTCTGAGAACATTGATGTAGCTAGGTACATACTTCCATATTATTACATAAATACATTATAACAGTAATAATAAAGAGAGAAAGAGTGAGGAAAAGAGAGAAAATTAAGATATATAAATTTAAAGCATTTTTTATGCATTACTTAATGACATTTGTATGCAGGAAAGTGTTGGAACAAGCCAGTGTCCTGACATTACCATTGAGAAAAATGAAGGTCCTTTTCTCAAAATATCTTGCTTTCGAGGAAAAATATGGTACACCCGAGGCTGCAGATCGTGTACGGCAGATGATTGCGGATTATGTAAAGAGATTGTAAATAATATTCTCTTTTTATAAATAAATGTTAATAAATGTTTTTATAACGTCTATTAGTCATATTTTTAGGATATCTTAAAAAGATTGTTCGGTAGATATTTAAAGAGATGTCTGTGAGATGTCTTGACTAAAGAACATCTTTATTTAACAGTATTCATTCGTATAATCAATCTTTATTTAACAGTCCATTCGTATAATCAAAGAATTTGTCTTGTATAATCAAAGAAATTGTCTTGACTTGCATTTCCTGCATTCACTGCTGTATTTACAATGCTGTATGTTTCATGTTTTAGGTGCAAAAAATATTAAGAAGTGTAAGCAACGTGAACAAATTCATTAGTGCAAACTCAAGTGTACTCCATTTAATATTTGCTCAGAATCTTTCCATCTTTGGCTGTGTTCTAAATTGATTACCAGCGTTGAAAATTTATAGTTCACGTGACATACACTATACATTTTCAATACTGACAATCAATTTTGGAACATAACCTTTGCTGTTTACCAAATATCAAACAGGTCTTTTCTTTTTTAGCTAAACTTTTTACACCGTTCATCTTTCTTTTTTCCAATGCGGAAACAAAGAGAGAAAAGAGCAAGTTTAGTCAAAAAGAAGAGGCTTACGAACAAATAATGATCGCGAGCATTGTAAATGTTAAATCGAATCTATCTTTCATCAATGAATGCGTCATAATCGTAGCTTCGAAACTGCCCTAATGAGACTGGGCGTGTGTTTAGGTTCTCCTAAAAAATTCGTTAGTTATCACTGAATTATAACAATTGAATTTTTAATATATTTTCATTTTTTTTAAATGATATAACACAATGAAACGCTGGTTATATATATTCCCAATTATAATGTGCCTCATATGGCATGGTAAGTTTTATCAATTTCTGCCAAAGTTAAACATCATGCTAGCACGAGAGTTAATAAACTATAATGCTTTTTCATTAAATTTGTTTCCTAAATTTAACATTCATTATATTTTATTTATATATAAATTGTATATTTTTAGTGACTCCAGATTAAATTAGAGTAAATTGAAAGATTTAATATATGTATCTTATTTAAAATATTTTATATATAAGAAAAACTGTATACATATTTATTTATTTATTACTAAATTCTACTTTATATATTACTTTATATTAGAATATATTGGCGTATTATTGTACTAATATAAAAAATATGAAATTGTTTGACAGTTATAAGTCAAAATATAAATGGTTGCCAAATCCCCCTGGTGATTAGGGGTTCTTGGTTTTCATGGGAGAATGGCAGGAATACATTAACAGAAATAAACGCTAATAGTATGACTGGACGAGGTTTGTGTATAAATATGAAAGAAGAATATCATGTTAATTATACGTTTGTATTTCGTGATTCTAATACTCCAGCCAGCTTTGACAGCTGTTATCATTGTGTAAAACTGCTCGTTAGGACAGTAAATGTTTTGGAGAAACTCGAAGGCAAGTGACAAAGTTAGCTGTGTTAATTAATCTGAGAAATTTTTTATATAATATATAATAGTTTTCATAGTATGAAATACATAATCCATGAATACATTTAAATCTTAGCATTTTTTTGCAGTGAGTTGCGTGAACTTACCCCATAACATAGAACCTACTGTGGAAAATGTCTGTACAGGTTTGAACGCGAATCAACAATTGATAACATTATTCTCTGAAAATTATGTACCTGTAAACTGTAGATCATCTCTGGAAGGAGTTTGGCAGTTTGCTTATCAAGTAAGATAAAGAAAATTACACAACATGCTCTATGCATTATATAAGATAAACTCATCTCTGTATATTATTTCAGAATCGCTTTAGGTTTACAGGAGAGTGCAATCATCCAGATGCACAAATAAAATCTTGTCAGACCGCGGGAACTCAGTTTCTTATAACCAATCAGAAATTCAACATTACTTATAAAAGATGTTCAGGAATGAAAGGAACCTTTGATGGATGTAATTAGATTTTTTTTAATTTAAAATTAATTCTTTCACCTTTTAATGCCAGAAAGAAAAAAAATATAGATATCGTTTCTTTTCAGTGGTAGAATACAGTTGTTTGGGTGATTGGTTCGTCGACAAGAATCACTTTTTCGCAGTAGCAAATACAAAAGAGTCCCGAAAGGATGAGAAATATAGATGCTTTTTGAAAAATCGCGATGATGATTTGTATATCGGTGTATCAATCACCGCTGAGTGTAATACTCTTAAAACTGTCGAAAAAAGTCCCGAACGTTTGCGTATCACACCAGTTAAGGCCGAGGTAGTCGAACCTGGTTGCCGTTTACCCGAGGATATGTCCGGAAATTGGATAAACACTGCCAATATCGACGCAGATATTTTTATCAATGAAACGCACATAATTGAAACTTGGTATCCAGACGAGGGGCGTTATCGACGAACGATTTACGTTTGTCGCGAACAAAGAGACTCGAGAGTAATGATGGCGCGATTGACTGTTGATGGATGGTACGTTTATTAAGTCATTTCTAAGAAAAGTATTTTTTTATTTGTGTAAAATTAAAATTCGTCGAAAATACTCTTATGCATTATAAAGATGCATTCTGCTTATGTTAATGCGTTAATTAAAATATGTTTACAGCCAGAAGGATTATGTTTGTTTTGATTTTGTACGACGACATCACAATATTATTCGATACCGACGTGGAATGGCAGTGATAAAAGATGATTTCCACACAGTATGTTCTTGGGTCCAGTTTCCCAACAAGGAATCATGGAAATTCGATCTGTTTTTAGGTAATTGTGATATAAATTTAGATATCCATTGTATTTCTGGCGATTAGTAATCAGTCTTACTATATTATTTTTTGACTCTTAGCAAAAAATCCCGTCCCGGTACGCTGTCCGGTAGCTGGTAAATACATGTTCCATCAAAAAGGAGACGTTCTTTTTGAGACAAGAATTCTAGGCGGTGTTACGAAATCTCCACGACCAAATATTTATTGTAAACAGAATATCTCCGATTTCTCGGTTTGCAGTACCGATCAAAAAGAGATCGCAATCGATGAGACGTATTGTTTGTCTGTGGATCATTTAGGAAAACCGGTCGACATTTACAGTAAGTCTTAATATTTCGTATAGCTATTATGTATATAGTTCTATTGACGATATTATTTTTATAGGCGATCCGGATTACATAATGAAGTGTATCGGATATTGGAAGGAAAATTTAAAATCATATCTAATAACATACGATGAATTGGATCCTTTCAGCAAGTATCGCTGTTGGGTATATCAGAGAGCTGATTTGAACAGAGTGCTAATGTCTCAGGCTATCGGTCCATTTTGTGATCTCAAGCAAGACGTAATGAGTCAAAATTATACGGAAGGCGCCGCGGTTGCGCTGGAATTACAGGTGAAAAAAAAATATGTTTCTCAAATATAAATTGATAATAATTCCAAATTAATAATAATTTCCAAATTATTGATATAATTCCAAATTAAATTGCGTCAATGTATTGTTCATTGATAGGAATATGAACGAGAACGCGATCAATGTCCGATGCATTTTGATGATGGAAGTAATCCGTGGGTGCAAACGGAGAACTTCGTCAATGTCTTCCATTTTGGTAACGGCGGTAATAGGAATCATTTTTCACTTTCGATTATCATATCATTAGTAATAACACTTTATTTTAAAGACAAATAATTCTTTATACAAGGATGAAATCATTTATTTTTACACTAATATCATACACGTTCCGTCCATTTATAATTGTAACCAAATATTGTAAAGTTATATGTGTTAACACTTCACACATGTAGACTCGAACACTAATTTTGTATAAGTAGATAATAGCATAATGCGACATATCGAAAAAATCCGTCCACGAAGAATCTCTTATCTAAATGAATGCTTTCTACTTTATGCATTCGTTTTATTATGTTCATATAACAAATCATAAATTGTAAGACTTGAAATTAAATTGTAGACTAATTTAATTTCAAATAGAATTATTATATATTTTAAATATTTTTATCTACAAAAAAATTGTAAAAGATTTTAAATTGAGTGTATGAGATTTATATGTATTTTTAAATATTTTAATTATTTTAGATTAGTAAGATAGAATGCATTCAGTAATTTTACCAAATGTAATTGACCATGTTTTTATATATTTTTTACAACAAGTACAAGTTCTTTTGTAATGCCTTAATAATTTTCATATTTATCTTATATTTAAGATAGAACTTATTTAATCCTTAAGTAATTAAAACTAAACAAATACATGCCAATATTAAGACAAAATTTATCAGTAGATTTGACATGTTCAGTCCAAAATTTTCTCTTCAAAAAAAGGAACAAAAAAAGATTTGACTTAATACAAATACTTAAGGATTAAAATAATGCCATGATTATATATAAAATGTTCATGTTTTTATCTTAAATTAAAATTGTTTATAATACATATGTACACATATAAATAAATTTGTTGAGAAACATCTTGGTGTTCATTTCGTCCAGCTCACTTTAGGTATGTCAAAGTGTTCAGTTAAGCTATCCAAATGTCGATTAAATTCCTCCACTCGTTGTTTATGAGTCTTGGAAGCTTTCTGTTTGATTCTTTCGGTTTGCTAGAAATTATTATAACGTCAGTAAAAGTATTTTTTTAAATTTGTAGATTATCATTATTAAATATTATGCATACTTACCATTTTCTCTTGCATTTTCTGAAAAGCTAGCTCTGCTTTCGTCCGTTTCACTTCCACTTTTTGAGGTTTCTCTTCCTCAATGATCTTCGATACCTCCACCAGCTTTTTCTTCTTCCCTTTCTTATCTTTTTTCCTAAAAAAGGAAAACAAAAAAAAGAAAACATGTAATTTATCTCGATTAAATTTATTTTAATGAAAAAAATAATAATGTATTTAAAGTCACACAATGAAAATAAATATTAAATGATCTAACCTCAAAGAAGTGAAAAAATACCTACTTCTTGCTCACTGTTTGATCGCTCTTCAATTTCAGAGCGCCTTTCGCAACATGCGCATACGGATCGTCCTCGACGTTCGTCGCAGGCATCGTTAATTAATAGTATTTAATCGGATACCAAATAAACAATCACACGAAAATTTCTCTTTCAATTTGATGATCCTATCACGAGCGCAACCTCTGCTTTTAATGAACAAGAACATCGCACAGTGCGCTTCTAGTAGAGGCTGGGATCAATTAAATGAATATGACGTCCGCCAATAAAATTTATTTTATTAAAGCTCTTTCTCGCTTTCTGATTGGTCGAAATCTGTTGCCTGTTGCTATTCCTTGTTCCTGTCATATCTGGCATGTCTTAGGAATTTTTTAGTGGACCAATTAGTATTGACCAATTGGCAACGCGGGCAATCAGGTGTCACTCGAATTGCGTTTTTTTCGTCAATTAAAAAAAAATGTAACATAACCTCCGAAAAACGACTTGATAGGTATAATTATGATTAAAGATTTGAGACTTTGAAGCTCTATTCTTGTATTTATTCTTAGTAATTGCATTTTCTTCCTCGTTCACAAATATCATTATCACATAAATATTTTTATATATTGACATTTTTAAATATTCTGAGTAATGTTTGTATATTGATATTTCTTATACGTGTTTTGTGATGTGTACGTGCTCTTGCAAATTTTGTCAATTTCCCTAAAGATTAACTGAAATGATTTTGCTTCTATTGCAGCACTTAAAAGAATGTGGCCCCTCATAGTAAGATCTTTGGGCAAATTTGGTAAATATATTACACTTCCTTTCGTGGGTATTATTGGATTTGTTGGATACAATGTTGAGGGATGGATATCTGATCGGTATACACCACCCACAAAACCTATCACGCAACAACGGCAGGAGAGGTTATTGGAAAATATAGATTCTTCAACTACCAAGAAACATAATCCTTTAGAAGTCAATCTTTCACCATCGTTATCTAGTTAGATGTATCCGCTAATTGTTTTCATATAATATGAAAGATAATTACAATTATAAAGTCTGAATAAATTGTTAATTGATATGAAAAGATACATTGTTGAGTTTAACAATGCAATTATAAACATTTTTTTTTAATTATAGAAGATTGATGATATATAATTATTTATTGCTTGATATTCTAAAGAAGTTATCAAATATGAAATTTATTGGATGATTGCATTCAATCTTCTCAATAATGTAATGGATTATATATATAATTATATATATATATATATATATATATATTATAATTTTTTCTCCTTCTGTTTAAAAAGATAAACAATACGTGTGCAACACACATCCGTAATATCTAGTAAATAAAATTTAGCATTTTAAAACTAAAAGATAAAAAAATGTTCTAATTTCATGTTTCAGTACGGCACATTCTCTTCTAAAGTCTTCTAAAGAATAAAGATCTGATCTTTCCCTAAGAATTGATAATAGAAGATAAAAAAAATGCATTATTTTTCTATTCCAAATTTGTACACGACAATGTGATTGTATATATCATCTGGTCGCAATACGCTATTTGGAAAATTTTTATGGTTTATGGCATCAGGATAATTTTGTGTTTCCAAACAAAAGGCAGCGTGTCTGAAATACTGCACTCCGTTTTTACCCGAGATACCAGTCTCGGGTATAAAGTTGGATGTATAGAGCTGAACACCCGGTTGATTTGAATATACTTCCAAGCGGCGTCCTGAGGCTGGATGTAATACTTTAGCGACAAAACTGATTTTCCTTTGATCATGCGGTTCTGGCAAACAAAAATTATAATCGTAACCACCGCCTGGTACTTTGTCGATAACTTCACCAAGTGTCGTTAGGTTCCTAAGATCCATCATGCTGTTCTCGACAGACCGAATCTCGCCAGTAGGTATATTTCTGGAATCGGTAACAGTCCAGCGATCGGCGTTCAATGTGAATACATGTTTATACAACTCTTCCGCATTCGTGGCCTGAAAAAGAAAATTGCGAATAACAACTCGTAATTAAATTTCTCATTGGTTTCTTGTTTGACTATAATTCTCTGATATAAAAATATTTCAAAGTAATCTATAGCATTCATTGATGTCTTTCAATGTATCGTGTTAGAAAAAGTACTTCCTTAAAGATGAACAAATTTTTTGATCCTTGCACCGAGTTAAAGATGAATGATATTACATACGTGCCCAGCGAGATTGAAGTAACTATGATTCGTCAAATTAATCGGCGTCGCTTTGTCGGACTTGGCTTTCATCTCTATTCGCAGCTCTCCATCGTCGTTTAATTGGAAGGTGGCTGTTGTTGTTACTGATCCTGGATAACCCTCATCGCCGTCTGGACTGACTAAAGTCATCACCACGCGATCGTCATCGACTGCTGCATCCCATACCTTCATACTCCAACCATTAATACCGCCGTGAAGACTGTCCTCGCCTATATTCTTTGATACATTATAACGTTGACCATCCACAACGAAAGTTGCCTTGCCAATACGATTCGCGACTCGTCCGATGGTAGCACCAAAGTACGGATTATTCGATGATAGATATCCTGAAATATAATTATCGTACTTCAATCGAACCGAACTATTGTTCCTCAAGGAAATTTCACGTTTTCTTGTGAATTTCCATACATAACATGAATAATTTCTTTATAAGAGTACCTTCGATGTTATCAAAACCGAGCACTATGTCCGTTATGTTACCCTCTTTGTCCGGCGTTCTGATGGCAGTTACTGTCGCACCATATGTCACAACATCGACCTCATAACAAGCTTTGTTCCTCAACGTGAATTTCTTGATCTCTTGACCATTCACAGAACCCCATGTTGAAGTTGTAATGGGTCTTTGCACCATTGTAGCCATGCTCATTCTGAAAAAAAAAAAAAGAGAAATTAGAATTGATAACAAGTTACTGTAAAATAATCCTTATAAACAATTCTTTAAAATCTCGATGTATGTTTATTGATATCTTCGATTTGCAAATGCAAAATATGAGCTGCAAGTTTCTAGCCAATATAAGATGTGTTTCACAGGAATGAGCCGAAAGATGAATATCCTTTAAGAACTCTTAAAAATGATTCAATTCGCAATCATTGTGAAGATAAGCCATAAATTAGTAATGCCTATTGGTGATAATAAAAAAACGCCTTGCAATATAAAAATATTATATCGTCCCGACCGAGCAGACTGTTACAATGTCGCGAGATGCAACTCTTATCTTAAGAATATAACTATAAACTCATCACGTAATAAGTAACGTGATAACGATAATATTTACCACATTGAAATAAAATGATAATCTTCCTTTGACTATAATTTAAATTCTATCTTTAATCTAACTTAAGAGAAAAAACATCTCTACGTTAATACGTTTTTCAAAACTTGATTAAAAAATGTGTACAAAATTTTATATTTAACCAATGTGATTTCCTTCAATTAATAAGATCTAATGAATTTTTAATTTATCGTGCTGTTGATAAAATAAAAAGATATTGATAGAATATATTACAAAAAACGCACACTCCCTCCGTTGTCAATCTTCAGTTGGCAACAGTCGGGAGTAAAAATTATATTTATAAATATAATTATAAATATAAATTAAGATACTCTGATATTGATCGAAATTTCGATTCTTAAATCTTTAATTTTTAAATATTCGCAATTTTTTAAAGGAAAAGATTCTTTAAAAAGACAATTCTTTAGACTTTCAGACATTTCTTTCTTTGTAATGATAAGAATGTTACTTTTTTTAGTAACTGTAACGAATTTAATAGTTTTTTTTTATTGTTACTTTTTATTTTATAAGGGATAGAAAATAAAATAAGAGGATAAGGGATAGATAATAAAAGGCGAATTTGTTTCTTACCCAAGCCAAGAAGAAAGAATCAAAAATACAAAAAGACACATTTTTAATAAAAAAATTTCAATAATTCTGTTATCAATTTAATATATATATATCTATAAGACAGAGTGTCTGTTTCACAGATTATCACGGCAAATAACACACTAAACAAGGAATGAAGCGCGATCTGCAACACGATCTGTCCGCAAGATTTTTTTTCTGATTTTTTTTATTCGTATCACCTGCTATCTTTGAATTCACAAGCGTGTAGAATATGCACGAGTGATCATGCATGACAATTTCACACCTTGGAATGCACAAGGCCGTATTTAATAGAGATCTTGGAAAAAATAGCATTCAAATTGATGGCACGTAATAGAATTACAAAATAGAAGAATTAAAGATTAAGACAAAAGTTAAGAAAGTATTTAATTTCTATTATATATTCATGGATTTTTTAAGATTAAAAGTAGCAATTGATTCTAAATTTGATTAGAGTTCTTTTTTCTATGTCTATTCATTTATTCCATTTATTTTCGTAGGTTAGGACAAAATATAAAGAAAAATAAAAATTAATTTTTATTCCATGTTCAATTACAAAATATTCAAAAATGTTACATATAAATTTATAACATTCTTAAAACTTCATTTTTTATCTAAAATCTTAAGTACTAATTTTATTTTTTACAAGATCTATCTTTGCAGAAACATTATTTTTTTTTAATTGAGCTTTCATTACTTCTATCATAGGTTTATACTTGCAATGTATCTTTAAATCCCTCAATGGTAAATGAATTCCCTATCATGGTCTCATTTAGATCTTTGTACTCAGCATTCTGTTCTTTCACGATGTTTGTTCTACATTTTACTGACTTTCTATGATTTTATATTTCTTATTGCCGATTTTAATTCATTCTTTTTTAATTTATTTATTAACAGATTTTGATCTGTATTTTATTTTAAACTATGGTTAATTAAAGAGGAATCTCTTACCACATATTTTAACAATAATTAGTAGTAACAATACGATCGTTACTTTATATTCAGCAAGAAATATTCTTCACATTACTGAGACATACTTTTTTTTTATTATATTTTTGATTTTTGCGTACAAAATGTTCGAAGAACGTTAATCCCGGTTGACTGTCAAAGTTTTCGATTCTATCGCGTTCATCAAAGCGGCCGTGACGCGCATTTCTTCCTGTATGTTTTTGAATTTCAGATTAATGTCGTGCGTAGCTTTTTCAATGTCTTGCAAATTCTGTAACAAATCCAAGCAAGATATCTCTTCAGCGAAATCGATGAAATTTAATTGCTATTCCGTGCGAAATTTCGTGTAACCTAACCGTCCTTATGCTCTTGTAAATCGCCATTTCTTGTTCCTCTGTCAGTGGCTCGCTATAAGACTGTATGGATGATGAGAATGACGTATTTGCCATAATATCGAGCACTGACGAGCGCTCACTTTAATTAACTAAATGTTTCGAAAAATACACCTCGTCCTGTCATTCACATTCAATTTCCAGTTTGGAATATGTTTTTTTCTTTCTTAACGCTACCTGTTGATTTTCGTTACATTCGAAAAACAATACTACATAAGCCGTGTTCCGATATACTCTGACAGTACTGAAATCTATAGTTTATGTCACGTATATTATAGATTTTCAGTACTGGCAATGAATATCGGAACGCAGTCTTGTATGCCATAGCCTTGGGATCTTATTTTTTAAATATATCGCGCGTATATGAAAATACTATAGCATATGCAATATAAATTACATCTTTATATTTCAATAATTTCATTTATAGCAGCGTTTAGTATGCAATTTAATCCGATGTGACCATATAAGAATGCGGGTGACCACATTATTAATTATCTTTATGCTAAAACCACAAAATTTGAATATTAAATAAATAAACTCTTACAAGACAAATCTTATTTTCTAAAAAGTAAATGTTCTTTTCTGCTCTCTTCGTTCTGCAATCATATTATTTAATAAAGAGATGTATAGGTTTCATACATATTATAATTAATATAGTAGGAAGTACAGGGAAAAGCGAGTCGCAAGTTTGACAGCTGTAAAGAAGAAAAATACACGTTTCTGATTAAAACAAATTTTATACTATAATCAAAATAGCTGCTTAAACTTCTCAAGTATATATCGTTTACAAAGCTAATTTGATTTAACATATATATATATGTAGATAATATACAAAAATTATATTTCCATATATATATATATATATATATTGTGTATATGGAAATATAATTAATGCAGCGTTAATACTATATGCAGAGTTGGGAAGTACCGCGTTACTTGTTATCATTACAGTTTCTTTCTTTGTAATGGTAAGGACGTTATTTTTTTTTAGTAACTAACGAATTTAACAGTTATTTTTATCGTTACTTTTTTTATCTTGAATTTATTTATGACAATTTTGTATATTCAATATTCATTCTTCAATTATTGATATTCATAACTCGTCATCACTTAAGACTATTTTAAGAATAATTCATTATAAATTAATCACAAGAACAGATTTTATAAATACTGACTTCTAAAAAATTATGAATAGAAAAATAAAGATAGAAAAAAGTGTAAATTTAGCTGTATTTATGAATTTAATAATAATTATAATCTTTTTTATTTGCATTTTAAGTATTATTAAATCTTAAATTTTTTATAATCTTGAGAATTTAAGATAAAAAGTTTTATTGTTTTTATTGTTTTATGTATTTGTATTTTATATTTATTTTTTACAAAAAATATGAAAAAAATTAATTTTTTATCTAATCTGATCTCGTTTTAATATTAAAAAATAACAGAAAAAGTAACGATAACAATAACGAGTTACTTTTCAGAATCAATAATTAGTAACGATAATTAGTTTTTTTTTTATTTGATAATGGTAACCAGTTACTTTTAAAAAGTAACTTTCCCAATCCTGACTATATGGCTGGCTATTAAACAGATTAATGAACGGAAAACCGCTATAATAATTCAACATCACTTCACATCACTGAATAAAATCAATCCTAAGTCATCTCAAATAAGCGAGTACAATCGGAATGTGTATGTATGTATGTATGTATGTATGTATGTATGTATGTATGTATGTATGTATGTGTGTGTGTGTGTGTGTGTGTGTGTGTGTGTGTGTGTGTGTGTGTGTGTGTGTGTGTGTGTGTGTGTGTGCGTGCGTGCGCGCGCGCGCGCGTGTGTATGTATGTATATATATGTATATGTATTTGACTATAAATTTTCCGAGATTATCGCTCGTAGAGAACACATTGTGACGGTCATATGACAAAAATTAACTATAAAACGAAGTCACGATTAGGTTTACACAATAGAGCACAACAATTACAGATAGATGTAGATGTGTTGTATGTATGTGTGTATGTATGTGTGTGTGAACGCGCGTATTATGCTACTTTATATAAATACATCGAGGAAATTAGAGCGGACGTTAATCAACTTATTCAACCATAATCTACACTCAGAGCACTCAGACCTTTCTTCTTGATCGCTTCTCCTACAGCGCGCTCCAAGAAATCTTCTGGCTGATCGCACTCATATACCTTATCTGCATCCAGCGAATTGCATCTTTCTGTTTCTACATTGCTATAAACTGCTCCATAAGGAAAGTCCTCTAGTTCGTACATACATTTGGACGAAAAGGAACAATCGACACCTATACATTTACAATAATGAGGCTGAAGGGCGAGCTCGGCCGATTGGACTAAGCCGTGATTACGGATCGCCATTGTTACTGCTGTATCCTCCATATCACTGCCTCTATATGACAAATGGAGTCTAGAACCAACAGACTCCTCTTCCAAAGAATCAGGTGGATGCATCATCCTATAGTAAGCCAAAATTTCATTGATGTTATTGTCCATGGACCCTTCCTCCTCTTGGAAAGCCTGCCACAATTTCAGTTTTTCCTCAATTTGTATTCGATATATAATTTCATCGTAATCAACATTTCCTACAGTACTGGCCGATGTTTCTGCATTTCCACTTGTGTGCTGTTCCTGAAGCAATAATCATTTCTTATATACTCATAATTATATACTCATAATTATATTCTCATAATTATCTCTTCTATAATGTAATATTAATAAAAGGAGAGAGAGATAGAAAGAGAAAAAAAGAGGCTATTATTTTCTATACAATAAAAATTAAAATATAGAATTTGAAAATATAGAAATTACGCTCTTGCATGGGATTATCAATTAACGAGATAGGACACTGATGAAAGCAGCATTACAATGGGATCAATTACCGCATCCGAACGAGTTTCATTGACCTTGGACAACTGCGCGCAGTGTCGCTTAGCTGGAAAGAAAGCACACTCGTGCTCGTTCGCGTCCGAATCTTCGTCATCGCTTGCGACTATCTCTACCGCGCTACGCCAGAGCTTCTTCCTGGCGCGTTCCTTGTTATTCGCACCCGAGAAAGGCGGAAGGAGAAGTATCTCGTGTTCATCCATGTCCACGCACAATCTTTCGACATTCGACTCCACGACGTCAGTCACCACGATACTTCCGTCGTTCTTGCGAGTCTCCGCCAGCGTGTCTCTACCTGGCGGGGAACGTCCGCGTCCCGTCGACTCCTCCTCCCCCTTCTTCTTATCCTTCTCCACCTTTTCACGCGTCCTCAACGGAGGTACATCGTCGAAATGCCATCGTCGATGGAGGACAGCCCTCCTGACAATTCGATGATTATTTACAATGAGAAGGATCTGGTGGGGCGTGCGGAATCGCACGTTACAGACGACGATGATGTTTCCGAGATTAATCTAAAAGACTGCAAATTCCACCCGCGATCGACGTGCGGAACGGCGATCGCGGATGTCCGAGAATACGCGCGTCGAATGCAGAATGTTAGAGTGCCCGAATGACGGATTCGAGGGCTCACGCATCATCAGCAGGAGGCTCACGTTTGACAGCTACAAAATGGCGACCACCACCGCGATCATTCAATGCGAAAAGCTTTAAGATAAAAGAAATTCGCACGAAGGTATTCACGCAACACGCGATGACCCGAAGAAATTGCGATCCTCGTGCGTGGCGAGTGTCGCAGGAGATCTATCCGGGAGTGCGTTTCTCTCTATCGACGTGTCGATCCACTCTTGAATCACTGAGTAGGTCACCGACTTCCAATATGGCGGCGAACATGTGCTCGCGCAGCTCGACGGAGACGTGACGGCCGTCGTGTCTGTCAAGCAGCGGACTCCCGCACCCCCTTGGCGTGACTCTCACGATCCAGGGTCTTCCTCCCTTTTTTTTAACGTTCATCCCCCTAATAATCTAGTAGCGAGTATTATGGCGACCTGTGGCGATTATATCCGCAGCCAGTTCCCGACGATAGACGAGGATCTCTATCAGTATGTGCAAGGTATGTCCTCGTGCTGCGGAATAACCTATGCGATCCTACTTTGACGTATATGTCCTTTCGCATATAGGTATCCTGGATAGCTCCAAGGATGACTTTGAGGATGGCGACGAGGTGTACGAAGCGATCGGCCAAGTGCTGCACGAGGTGGCGGACAAATCAGAAAACGAGGTTAGGTCTGTAAATATGTTCACATTTGTCATTTTTTAATTAATTCACCGAAGATGAGACATTTCTGCTCTCTTCGTGCTTTCTCCTTCCCTTTTCTTTATGCACAACTATAACACTTGTTGATTCTTTATTCCTGAATAACAGATTGACTCATTGTACTTTGTTTTCTATATGCAGACAAATATGCGTAAGACTGTTGGAAATATTGAAAGGTAGTTCGAATGATGAAGAAATTGATAGGAGAAGAAATGGCGTTAACAAAGTATTAAATGCTCCGGTGCATCTTGGTGCATTGGCTGCTACCTTGGAGGCACAAGTTGAGCAGATTAAAAGTATATGGGTCACAACCAGAGATGATGTGATGGTAATGTAATGACATAGTGCACTGATTTTAAATAATAAACAATTATATAATATTACTTTTGTCTATGTATGCATGTGTACATGTATAGATTTTGTTTATATATTAATTTTTATTAAATTCTATCTTTGCATATTATTAATATTCATATTTAGTTACCTTATTTGTAGACATCATTTATATGTTAATATTGCTCATTATTGCAACAGAAAGTAGATGCCAAGAAATTAGAAAAAGCCGAGGCCAAATTACAACAGAAACAGGAAAAACGAATAGTAAATGAACAAGGATCGGCCTCTCGTATTAACACTACTAATCACGCAGTTGAAAGTGCGGCAAGCGCTAGTCAAATGACGAGCAAAAAAGATAGTCGGATGGAAACAAAAGGTGGGGTGAACAAAACTCAGGATATCAGGATAGAAAACTTTGATGTCGCTTATGGCGATAGAGTATTGTTGCACAATGCTGACTTGACACTTGCATTCGGCAGACGATACGGTTTGATAGGCAGAAATGGACTTGGTAAAACCACCTTACTTCGAATGATATCGAGGTATTGCGATTATATACATATATATCATTAATCGTTCGAACATCTCTGACTAATACAAGAAGATCCTGATTACTTTCAGCAAGCAGCTGAGAATACCATCGCACGTGCGAGTATTGCATGTCGAACAAGAGGTAGCCGGCGACGATACGTCCGCCCTTGAATCAGTTTTAGAATGTGATCAGGAACGTAGTGAATTGCTCAGTCAAGAGGCAAAGTTACAAGTGGCAATAGAGAAGGATGGCTCCAAGGATGCGTTAGGCGAGGAACTAGCTCGGGTATATGAGGCGATGCAATTAGCTGAAGTTGACAAGGCGCCTGCCAGAGCAAGCGCGATCTTGTCAGGTCTCGGATTCTCCGTTGAGAGGCAATCATGGCCGACCAAAGCGTTTTCCGGTGGTTGGCGAATGAGGCTCGCCCTTGCAAGGGCGCTGTTCTCTAAACCAGATTTGTTATTGCTTGATGAGCCGACAAACATGCTTGATATTAAAGCGATACTTTGGTTGGAGAAATATTTGCAAACGTGGCCAAAAACATTACTCGTCGTGTCGCACGACCGAAAATTCTTAGACACGGTAAGTTCATATTTATCTAAAAGAAAGATTAATAATGTTAATAATATTCTGATATTAATTGTATTTCAATTGATATATTTTCTTAGTATCTTTATCATTATTTATCTTTATTTCTTCAACAGGTGCCAACTGATATTTTGTACTTGCGTGGTCAAAAAATAGAAGCATACCGTGGTAATTATGAGCAATTTGTGAAAACGAAAGGCGAACGCGAGAGGAACCAACAACGAGAATATGAGGCTCAACAGGCTAAAAGAGCACATGTACAGGAATTTATCGATAAATTCCGATACAATGCGAATCGTGCGTCCAGTGTACAAAGCAAGATAAAAATGTTAGAGAAATTGTAAGTCTAACAAAATTTGATCGCACAAGCAAGAATGCATCCGTCTACTTCGTAATTTATGTTTTTATGTTTGTTATTCGACAGACCTGATTTAAAACCAATGGAAAAGGAGAGCGAAGTAACTCTTAATTTTCCCGATGTCGAACCACTAAGTCCGCCAATCTTGCAGCTTAACGAAGTCTCCTACAGTTACAACGGAACCGATATGGTATTTAGCAATGTGAATCTTACTGCCAGTTTGCAATCGCGCATCTGCATCGTCGGTGAGAATGGCGCGGGCAAAACTACCCTTTTGAAAATCATCACGGGAGCATTAAGCCCGACGCGAGGTACAGTGCATGTACATCGTAATTTGAAGTTTGGCTACTTCAGTCAGCATCACATTGATCAGCTGGATATGCGTGTCTGCCCTGTCGAGTTGTTACAATCGCATTTTCCTGGTATGTATCGAATATATATGATTCATTTAAAACTGTCAATAATTATCATTCGTTCTGGCAGGCAAACCAATCGAAGAGTACAGACGAATGCTTGGAAGTTTTGGTATAAGTGGTAATCTAGCTTTGCAAACTATTAATTCTCTCTCGGGAGGACAGAAGTCTAGAGTAGCGTTTGCCTTGATGTGTGCCGCATTACCTAATTTCCTAGTGCTTGACGAACCAACGAATCATCTCGATATTGAATCGATCGAAGCTCTGGGTAAAGCTCTCAACAACTGCCAAGTAAGTGTTTACTAAGTGTTTTTTTTATAACGACTGCTATGATCCAAATATGTACATGATTCAATCGATGTTTTATCGTTACAGGCCGGTGTAATATTGGTGTCGCATGATGAACGTTTAATTCGAATGGTTTGTACAGAATTGTGGGTTTGCGGAGAAGGATCAGTTCGCTGTATCGAAGAAGGTTTTGACGAATACCGCAGGATTATTGAAAGAGAGCTTGAATTATAAAAATAATATGAATTTGTCTAATGTGATATTATCATCTTACATTGTCTTATGCATCGTGGTGAAAGTTCGAGAGAAATATCGCCACTTTAATTGGAGTTATATTACGGCTATTATATACTTTTTTTGACACGTTTCATCGCCAAAGGTATCTTATTTATTTTTTAAATGTTTTTCCTGAAACAAATATAGTGACCGCGACGATTTATTTATTAATTCAAGTTTCTTCTTGATGGAAGAGGAAGAATATTATCCCTGCCCTTAAAAAGAATTTATTATCTTGAATTGTATTCACTTTCTTTTAATGTATTGAAGTAAAATATTCGACTGTGACATGCAATAGAATGAAGATTTACATATTTAATATTACTCTATTATGTGAAGAAAGTAATAAAAGATATTGTTAGATAAAAAGATGTTCTATTTCATTTGAAAACATATTGATTGCTATTATCATCCTGCATGTATATATATATATATAAAGGTCGTATTTTTACATAATATTAATACAATTATTCTCTTAAGTCAACGAATTACTGCTATGTGTGTATGTATGTGCAATTGTTTATTAGTGAAAAATAAGTTACATTCTTATAATTTTTTTTCATAATTTTGGCCTTTTGCAATGTCTAAACATACAATTGTCAATAATTGCATGAATTATCATATTGTTACAATATTTTGAATTGTAATAATTTTGACATATTTATTAATTAATTTAATTATTTATATTTATTAATTTTAAATAAGAAAAATATAATACATTAATTAAGAAAATTAAATGAGTATGTTGTTTTTAGAATGAAAATAAATGTGTCCCATTTTAATCTCTTTTAGATTTCTGTTAGATAACAGACCTAGAGTTTCTAACGATTCTTTTATATATATATATATATATATATATATATATATATATATATACATACACATATATATACATATATGAAAACACATATATATACATATATACATATATATATATATATACACATACATATACATATACACATATATATATATATATATATATACACACATATATATATATGTACATATATATATATATACACATTATATATATATATATATATTATATAAGTATTATATAAGTATAATTTATATTAAATATATCTTTTCTCCTATATAAGATAAACTGTACAGAAAATATTTTCTAAAACATTTTATTATATAACTGAATTCGCGCAAATTTGAAATCTCGCTTTCTTTCAATCTTACTGTGCCGATTCACACCTTTCCATGCTCTCTTAGTTTAACATTTTTTATTGTGGCAGCATTGAGAAGTTTCCAAACAACAATCAATGCACGAAGCATGATTAAATATGCACAGATTTCAATATGCCAAAGAGGTCGCATTGTGTTGCCACTGTTTACTCCCAGATGAAGTATTTAACTGTGAATGCAATGTACTAGGAGTAGAAGACGGTTGAAGAGGTGGAGCTGGTGCTTGTTGCTTTGCTGCTGTAATGTTTGAAACATCACAATTATTTTCTGTTTGTAATGGAATGCGTTTGTACGGACTTACAAATTTCATGTACATATGTACATCCTTAAAAATACAATTAGTAAATACAACATGCAGTTTATGTATATTTGCCTGGTTAAACAAAAGAGTTGTTTGTGTCATACGTGTTTAGTGTCTTCATTGTATATTTGCTGGAAAATAGAGAAGCAACATCGGCAGAAGTTAGTTATTTTGATGAAAGAAACCTTAAGAAAAATAATGTTAGGAAAAAAAGAAAATTGCAATTTGCGCAACGTATCATATAATAAATATAAATAATCTCGCATACAGGATTAATAAATTATAATTTATTAAATTATAAATTATAATTTATTAAATTATAAATTATAATTTATTAAATTATAAATTATAATTTATAAATTATAATTGCAGCATGCATATAATGGGAATATGATTAAAGGATTTTGTGTTTATTATGTGCGACATTGTTCAAAGCGCTGTGCTTTAATTTTAGAAAGATATAATCCTTCATCACATTTCAAGCATTTTAGATGCTCTATAATAATAAATTAAAGAATGTTTTTTGCCGATCGCTCTTACCGTTCCTGCTACTATAAACCTTGGTAAAGCCCTTGAATGATTCTGGCGACGGGAAATTCGATGCGGGATGAAACATTTCCGCGAATCGTACCTCCAGGTCGACAGAATTCGCTGCTTGAGCACCGCCACCATTACGTACCGACAAACTTCTGGTTGGAGGTGTCGGCGGCGGTGGTGGTGGTGGTGCCAATCTCTGATGCATAGGTGCAGGACGATGAGGAAGTGGCGGTGGTGGTGGCGGTATACATGGTGCGGTGACTGTAACTCTTGACGGTGGCGGCGGCGCCGCTCTCATGACAGTCACAGGCATTGTATGTGATCGCGAAGTTGGTGGTGCTGACGGTGCTGGTGGTGATGGTGGTCTTGTTGTAGGCATGGTCACCCGCGAAGTCGGCGGTGATGGTGGTCTTGTCACGGGAGGCCTGAGAATTCGATTTGCGAGTCTCATGGGCTGCGGCGTGGTAGCCTCATTTAGACAATCCTGCGACTGATGTAAAGAAAATGGCGTCGGCAGAGACGACAAAACCGGCGGCGATCGTGGCAGTCGCATGCTCTGAGCTCTCGCCACACTCGCGCTATTCGTCAGATTCAGTTTTTTAGGCGGCGGCGACGGTTTCTGGAGCGTAGCAGACGCCACCGGTTTAGGCACGATGGTTGACTTCGCGAATCCTCTAGGCATAACTTCGGGATTGTTCGTTACGGAATCGGTAGTACTTTGCCCCTG
This sequence comes from Pogonomyrmex barbatus, assembly GCF_055798465.1. NCBI lineage: Eukaryota > Metazoa > Arthropoda > Insecta > Hymenoptera > Formicidae > Pogonomyrmex > Pogonomyrmex barbatus. The sequence continues at coordinate 819,055 of NW_028297110.1, forward strand.
CTTGAGATTAACCATCTTATAAACATATGCACAATATACAATTAAGTAGCTGATTAACCAATTCTTTTTCTACCTGACTGAATATTTGTGGCTTCTGCGCGGCTGGTGGCGGGACTGGCGGTGGACCACGCTTTATACTGTGAGACGATCCGGGTGACGAGTGAAGAAAACTAGAATTATTTACATTTTGTCCCTCCTTCTCAGTCATATTCCCTCTCAATCCTGTAGGTTTTAACTTTGGCATCCCACCCGCAAATAAACCACCCAATTGCAGGGGTCCACCATTGCTAGAATTATTACTGTTGCTTGCTGCATTAGAACTATTATTAGTCCTATTATTGCTATTATTTAATAAAGGATTTGTTGACTCGCTTTTTACTCTCCCTATAAAACAAATATATGTGTTATTATTCTTTCTCCTAACTTTTTACAATAATTGATATATGCGAATTTAGTTTGATTTACCAGCAATAGCAGGCGCGCTCTTATCCACAGTAACAGTCTTCTTCAAAGTTTTGCCTGCCCTTATAGACTGCAGTAATAAGTTTCTGTTATCTCCCACTGACGGGCCAGTAGAAGCTCCGGCCTGCGGAGGCGGTGGCGGAGGTGGTACAGACATTCTCGTTATCCTCCTGTGCAAAGAGCGATCATAAAGATGTCACACTGGATTCAAATTGACATATAGAAGAGAAAAAGACACATATTAAATAAACATTCCTCAATACGATAAATACATCTACGGGATCTATCTCTAATTTGACGACCATTATTTACGATTTACGATTTCGGTTTGTTCCACCGAGATGTGTCATTCGCTGGGAGGGAGGGCCGAGGGAGGGAGGGGGAATCGCCCGTTTCCGTTTTCGCGCAGGTGGAGAAGATCCAGGAGTCAATGGGGCCTCCCCCCGGGGGGTCGCGGGGACCGGTGTGCGGACCCTCGCCGTTGAAATCCCTTGGGGTCCACGGGTTCTCAAGTTGAGCCCCGCAGCGCGATGTTCGCGATGTTCGCGACGGTTCGCGCACGCACACCTCGGAAGAAGAAGCGAAATCCTCTTCGCGCGGGCACACCTCGAAGATCGCTTTGTATGTTTTTTTATCTCTATCACCGCTCTACGCGACGTTGTCGAATGGGCACACACGCGATCTGCGAACGGGCACGTTTACGGGATACGAACGATTACCGGATTAAACGGCGGTCGCTGATGCGTTCACGTCCGGAGGAAGGATCCGCGGCCGATGACACTCATGATTAAAAAAAGGGGCCTGGCTGGCTGGATCCGCGCCTACACGATCCGAGGCTGTGCGACACAGCGACGTAGATCATGGCGTCATCAAAGATCTATCTATTGAGGTTGGGGGTCCGTCCGTCATTCGACACTACCGACCACCGCCGTGAACGGTCGTGAATATCGCGATCTGGGCGTATCGCGTGGCCTGTTCTCGATCACTCGCGTCTCGATCGCGCGAGAGCGATCAGCGAAGGGTGAACTTGTCTGGTAATAAGCGCCCCGCGTGAGGCAAGACGCGTTCAAAAGCGTACACGTCACCGATAACGTCATCGGGCGCGAAACATGTAAGATAAACGTGAGATAATAAATAATTTATTGACATATTTCTCAGAGAGAGGAAGAAAAAGAGAAGAGTAAAAAATAGAAAAGCATGCGTTCCATTTTTTTATCTCACGTTAATTTCTTCATTTTCCCATATGTACATCATTTTCGCAAAAACTTTACAAAGTCATCAGAATATTCTTCAAAATTACTATTAACAATGAAAATTTTACTCCGGCGTTGCCGACAGGTTTTTGCCGCAGTTGATTGAAATCGATCGTAGAGATTTAAAGTGCCTTTTCGGAGCACGATGTTCATTTTTAGAATCAAAATAGGTCACGTGATTAAAATTTTGGTTCGACAATGAAAGATGCATGAAAAAGATATAGCGTTGCGAATTTTGAGTTACAATATCAATCCTGCAATAGTACATCACAATTATAAATCATGTTGATTAGAAATAAATATTACATATAATTAAAGGAATATAATATTTTTAAAGAGAGAAAGAGAAAAAATAAAACTACTTTTCGAAAGTTATAAAATATACAGAACATAGCATCATCTCAACACGAAATAATACTTTCGTTCAAATTAATAAAAAATTATATATATATATATATATATATTCTGCATATTTATCTTAATTTTTTATATATTACTTTTTAAAATTATGAAAAAATGGATAGATACGAGGTGTACATACTGGGGTGTGTTCAAAAATAACAGATATTTTATCCTTGTTTAGTATTCGATGAACAACAAGGATAACATGATACATCCGGTATTTCTGAATCCAGCTTTGTGGTGATACTGTGTATGCAAAAGTCTATGGCGGAAACGTTCATTTCCGCTCAATATTCTCGTGTTCCATGAAAAAAGGATAGCTGTGAAACCTTTTCCTACCTTTTTCGTTTAGGACACGTAAGGAGGCAGTACGTATCATATAAAGAATCTGTATTTTTCAGAATAATCTTCAACGAAACGAGTATAGGACAAGAACTGGTTAATCATAAACAATTCACCGAGATCTAAAAATGCAATATTTTTAGGCATGAAGTAAGGTAACGATGTGACTGATTCAATTTGCTATCTATTATTTCAGGGATAGCCGATACAATTCACAATGTCTATCCGACCGGTTTATCGACCTAAGATCGTGAAGAAGAGGACGAAGAAGTTTATTAGGCATCAAAGCGATAGATATGACAAACTCAAAGTGAGTATATCCTTTGTTTTCTTTAATCTTAAACATGTTTGTAAAGTTAGGTTATGCCGTCTGCACTGTGTGTATACTTAATATAATTTATTTGAGAATATTTTTAATTATTATTCTATTTGTACATTGTAATTTTATTTAACATTACTTTATTACTTATTTATTTTAATTATTTAATGATTATTAATTTCTAAAAGTTTGATCTTTTGAATTAACCATGAAAAAATATTAAAAAAATATTACATAGATTTTGTGTACGTTTTACAGCGCAACTGGCGTAAACCGAAAGGTATTGATAATAGAGTCCGCAGACGTTTCAAGGGCCAATACTTGATGCCCAACATTGGTTATGGTAGCAATAAGAAAACACGTCACATGCTACCAACTGGCTTCCGTAAAGTTCTTGTACATAATGTTAAGGTAAACATTGCTTTTATATCAACTTATTTTTTAATTAATAAATTCAATGACAAGTAATTCAGTAACCAGTTACAATTTTAAATGACAACTTTTTCTTATGAAAACATCTCGAAACATATCTTTCTATTAATAAACTGAAATGTATAAATAGCATTGCTAAATTATCAACCCATAGAAAAGTATATTATCTGAATCTTCTAATGTTACATACTCAACTTATTAATAAGATATGAATGAAGAAATCAACAAATTCTTTACAGGAACTCGAAGTTTTAATGATGCAGAACCGCAAATTTTGTGCAGAGATTGCACATGCAGTTAGCAGCAAGAAAAGAAAAGCTATTGTCGAGCGTGCCCAACAACTTTCAATACGTGTGACAAATGCCAGTGCACGTTTGCGTTCGGAAGAGAACGAGTAAGCATTACTTTTCGTGTATTTTGGCAATAAAATATTAAAAACATAAATCTCTTGTTCTGTCTCTTACAACCTCTTAGTATAAGTAATAGTATCTTTAATTTTTTTGTACAGATATTCTCGAAACTGACAAAAATATTAAAATCTCTGCCTGATTAATTAAATTTTTTAATTTGGCAAAATTTCTTATGTCTTATAAATTACACAAATTACGAATAGTAATGCATAATAAATTAGTCTAACTCTATACATGTAAAAAAAAAACGGATAAAAGAAATCTGGGTATTTAGTGCGGTAGTTCGCACATTTTTTTTTTCTTTTCCTTTCTCGGGCTAAGATTAATATAATCCTTATATTTCTTAAGAAGTTATTAATTTCTACATGTTTCCATTATTTTATATCTTCAATCTACATTATCCTGAAAAATTAGTTTTACATATCCTGGCGTTCCCTCGAGCGGCACTGCACAGAAGGGACAGATCGCGATATAGCCATTTGTGCCATGTGGAATGGCTACTTTTTCCCAATATCTACAGCAGAAAAATAGCAAATGAGAAAATCATGGAAAGATGAGTAATATAACGTTTGAAATATAATTATGAGAGAAAATGAGATTTAAAGATGAAAGATCAGCGGATTACTAACTTGACAGTTTTCTCCGTAGCCATATGTCCACATGGACTAAATGCGTAAGTGGGCGGTCCGCAATCTACATAGAAGGCAGGCTCTATCCCCATAGATAGTTTGACTACCGCTCCTGCAACCAGGCACATGGGACATCTTCTCGTAACCTTATCTTTTTCCTGGCCCCAATCGTGATGCCCTTGTACATGTCCGCACTTAAGGTAAACGTATGGCTGCTGCTGCGTCGAATCCGAAGCTGCTTTGCGTGGTATGACCAACGTGTTCAGGCCCACAGGACACTGCGGTCTGCCAGCATTTATAGCATCAACTAATTCTTCTAAATCCTGTTTTGTCTATGAAAAAAAAACACGCAACTTACGATTAATTAATATAAACTGTGCAACATATAATTTAAAAAATCTTTTAAAATAGGAAATACGTTACCGGAGATTTCGCGAGGCCTTCGGCCGATCGCCAGAGCAAAGTAGCACCGCACAGATCAATGAGAGTACCATCTTGCAGAATGTTACTTTCATCCTCCACGACATTGCCTTTCTGCTGAGCACTCCTGCTTTCTCTGAGCGAGAAAACTCCGCCACCCACACTGACTTCCCGCCAGAAACCACACTGAGCCTCGCCACCACAGAATTGACCTCGCGGATGCATTATCAGGACTCCATTTGTCGTAAGTCCATCAATCTCGCGATTCTCCTGCCATTTAGTTGCCTTTTCCTGTATAAAATCATTCATAAAGTTTCCATCTTTCTTTAATTACAAGCTAGATGCAGGATTGCGAAAGTTACTTTTTAAAAGTAACTCATTATCATTACCAGTTCGTGTACAAAAAAAAATAACATGTTATTTCCCAACCCTAGTTAGCACAATAGATTCATAGATTTCGAATCTTACACCTAAAAAAATGTTCCTCGAACTATCGAAGCCTGCGGCATAAATCCTGGCGATTCTGGGGTCCGATCGATCCGCCAGGATCCGACAAGCAAACCTGCTGATGGTGCTCTGAGCGACGCGTCCTTCATTAGCAGCTCCTCCATCGCTACCGCCCGCACACGTGTCCATCACTACGAAATCGATAGGCGACTCGGACGAACGACCAATCTACGAAGCAAACGTTTGCTTAAATTTACTTAATAAATAAAGAAATGACTTTCAGTCCATGAAATGGAATATTTCGAGTTTACCTGAAACATATCTGTTTTTTCATCCTCCGTGTATTCAACGATAACGGCCTGTGTTCTAGAGAGTGTGTACGAAATCGAGTGCTGCTTTGTGTTGAGGATGGCTTGTGAACTGTGAGGCGTTTTAACGATATAATGTTTGCTACGTTTAACGCCATTTGGCACGGGTCTTTTGTATAGTACGAATTTACTTCTTCTTCGTCCTCTATCGCCAGGCGGAAGGTAACCATTGTATCTGCGAAAATCGTCAAGAAAGATTCGTCAGTCGTTAAAAAGTTTACTTTCCTTTATCTTTATCTGTTTTAGTTGCTGGGAATCCTTACCCAAGTATAACTAGTTCACCGTATTTCACTAATTGTTTGGGCTTTTCATGATGATAACTGTGAGATCGGTGTGGATTGCCATGTGAATGGCTGTGACTGTGTATGTTGCGTGGACTGTGAGGTGCACCGACTGTCTCACCTTCTTCCACGAGCAACGGACTCTCGCTACTACCGCCGTCCGATCTAGTATAAAACACACGGTACAATAAACCGTTCGTATATATAAGTAGATAGATAACTACTGCGATATATATTTGTTAGTTCTTCGTAAAACAGATCTAATTTAACACAGAAGAACCAATTACATAGTAATAGTACTATAAATTTTATGAATATTAAGCCCATAAAGCAATGAGAACTTCCTCATCTTATTAAAATTTTTGCAGGAAAGGAAGATAAATCTTTGTAAAAACAATGCAGTCATAACAGCCCTAGTTAGGAGATCATAAGAGTAAAATGGAGGATGAATATATAATCGTGAATATACGTGTTGCGTTAAACTCTACAAATTGTACTCTATTTCCCGGATGTTTCGCTAATCTTGCATAAATGTAGCTTCCACCAAGGAAAAGGAAATTTCATTGGAAATCAAAACAGGATTAATGTTAATAATGGAAATGCTGAACGGAAGGATGTCTGTAACTGGAAATAATTTCTGATCCCAAAAGCAAAAAGATATATCAGATATATATATAAGACTGTACAGCGAAATAATTTCAGTGGTTTTATGTCGAGCGAGGTAACTTACTATTGTTAATATATTGGCACCAGAACCAGCAAACTCATTCGCAGATCAGATCACGGACGAATTTTTTGGTACGATCGAAAAAAGCTGTATTTTACATTTCGTTTAAAGATAGCAGCAAGGAATCTCGCCGAATTGACCGATTTTACGAGCAGAACAAACACTTGATACATCACCTTGTCGCGCGCGAATTCTGTATTCTGTACACAGTCCAATCTGTCCCGTTTACTTTACCCTACAAGGTAATTCTTTACAATAGCACGCTTATTTTTGTTTTTGAGTTTCGTAGAAACATGACGGCACGCTTCGTGTTTTCTTACAAACAGTACGCTCTATAAGAAAATCCAAATCGCATCTGAACACAAGCCGTACGTGACAGAAAAGATAGTTTCAGTGGCTTACATTACGTAATATGTAAACCGTAGGCTTACTTACCGCGAAGGGTATGGAATGCGTTTAGTTACTGGCATCCTCCTTTTCAGTGGGATTTATAGATTATTCCACATGGTACTTGAAAGGGTAAGGACGGGCAGTCTTAAGGATCTTCACGCGGTCGCAGACAAATCTGAGCAATTGCGTTTGCACGCGGCAAGCTGCGAATTGGTAATTATGATCTGCAATGAGAAACATTCAATATAAAGATCATAATTAACTGAAAACTATTCTTTTTCCTATCCGTTCGTACAAGTGAGCCGCCGATGCAACTTTTACGTAACAAAATTTTCCACATTTGCGAGAGCGCGCGCGTGGTTTTGCCCGTCTTTACTTTATAATCGCGTTACTGTTAACAAAGAGGATCTTTCCTCCGTGCTTCAATTCTCTCGGCTCTCGCATCGCCTTTTCTATAATTTTCAAGTCAGATATGCTTCCGCGCGCAAACAGGTCTAGAAATTAAATTAATGTCAAAAGCCTTCTCGGATGATGCTGCCATTTTGCGCATGTCTCTCGTTTATGTTTATGTCTGAATTTAATGTGGATTATATGTGGACATGCCTATCGAATTATCCTCAAATTTTCTCTACAAATTCCTACACACAAATGGGCTATTACGACTGCTGCCTATAATAATTTAATTTGTATGTATTATGAAAACGCTACGCGCGACATACATAGCTTCAAAATAAACTTCAATAACAATTGGTGAAATTGTAAGAATGTCAAGCTTCTTTTCATACAATACTTTAACAAGTATTTATTACCATGCTGCAATGAGAAACTAGAGATGTTTACATAAAAAAGCTTACTTGAAAATTTCGACAAATGTAATTGCACATTAATTGCACATAATTGCACATAAAATAACTAAAGATTACACGGAACGTCAACTATTTTACAATGCTTAAATTGAAACAATCGGTTGAAATTGTTCTTACAAAAGATACGACCCCATTAATTTATCTAATTAATTTGCAGAGATAGCGATTTTAAATGGAAATGTCTCATGCATTATCTTCACAATAGGCTCGGTACAGCTTGAAAGAATTAAAATCATGCACAAGGTAACTTTCGGTTTCAACAATAGCGGACAATTATAGCGCTTGTGTACGAGTCATCACGAGAAACGAGTGTCAGATATTCAAAACACGCTTATCGCGCACAGAATAAACACGGGGAGTTTTCGCAACCACTTGGACAATGCCGTATCAAGTGATTGCTGACGATGATCTCGAGGATTTATATTTTGCTTGTCATATGCAATCTGGAATGACTCTCATTGATAGCCGCACTATCCATGAGAGCTCTCGACGGGATCTCCTCGCGATCTTCTTACCGTCAGACAACAAAACCGGTATGTAATCTTAT